>NC_058036.1:14311129-14574044 GCF_019176455.1 Solea senegalensis
AAAATCCCTCAAAAATCTCATAGTATAGTATGTCGTCCAAAATGAGTCAAAAAAGTCATAGTATAGTATAATAGTCAAAATCGGTCAAAAAGAAATGTCATAGTATAATTGTAATAGTCCAAAATGAGTCAAAAATGTCATAGTATAGTATGTCTTACAAAATAACTCAAAAATGTCATAGTATAGTATGTCTTACAAAATAACTCAAAAATGTCATAGTATAGTATGTCGTCAAAAATAAGACAAAAAAAGTCATATTACAGTATGTAAGAAATAATTAAAAGTCTTTCTGTAACAATCAGAAAACAACATCATTTGTATGTGAAGAGAAATGAAATGAAAGGTGTGTGTGTTTACATGTGGAGCAGTGACGTCACATTAGCATTAGCAGGTGTGATTGGATCCCTCAGGTCGGTTGTTAACAGCAGGTGTGAACAGAGCGTCAACAGAACAAGTAAGAAATGTATGGATCACTTAGGCAGCAGTGACCACATGTTTGTCTCCACTGTCCTCGCCCTGCTTCTGTCTCCATTATTTCACTTGTGCACCTTAGCGTCACCAAGGACGGACAATCACAGTATAAGCACTTAGTGAGTTTAGTTGAATTTGTTTAAAATAGATATACAATTTGGAGAATTATTTACATGTAGCAGCACATGATTATTAACCATGATTAATCACCTAAAAAATATCATAGTTTAGTATGTCGTCCAAAATCACCAAAAAAAAGTCATACAAGGCTTACTATATTTGTATGTCATCCAAATCATCCAGACTTGAACCGGTAACCCTCCAGTTACAAGCCAAGTTCCCTTTCCACTTGGCCACAGGTTGCCCGTAATTATAGTAAAGTCCAAAGTCCAAAAGTCCAAAGTATATGTCATCCAAAATCACTTAAAAAAAGTCATAGTATATGTCACCTGATCATGTGTCAGAGTCTGAGACGGAGGCAGAGGCAGAGATGACGACCACATTTTATAATCCTATTTTCAATACTACCAGTGAAAACCTCCTGAATAATTAATGTTCAGAGCAGTCCTGTGGTTGTGGACCAGAACCTGGTGACTGCTGGACTGGGACAACCCTGCTGTTGTGGAACCTACCTTGCCATCTTGCAGGTTCTAACAACTGCCAAATTTAAAATAATAATGGATGAGAAACTTAAGAAACACCAAGAAATTCAGCTTCAGCTCATCAGCACAAATAGCTCTGTCCATCAGAAGATGACTTGTCTCTCTGAGGTTGTGAGTTCAACTCTTAGTGTCAACTGAACTTCTGCACTACTTTCAAACTTTAGACCAAAATAAGAAGTTAAAAATACCAGCAACGTAGTGTTCTGCAGCTCAGTAAGAATAGCTCCTGCTGGAAGAACAAGACTGAGAACGGAAAGATCCTCTATGTCTGAGGTTGTGAGTTCAAATCTTATGAAGAACTCAAGTGTTTGAGTTCAGTGTTCAAAGTAAACAGTCAAAATCTATAAGAAAACCTGAAGAACAGCGAAGAGCAGGTAGCTCAGTGGACAACAACGCTGCTCTGAAGTCCTGAAGTCATAAGTTCAGTTCTTGTGAGGAGCAGGTGCTTTTAAAGCTCATCATCCAAACTCAAGATTAAAAGCAAACAGCAATCCTAGACGAAGGCGGCCTTAGTGGCGTGGTGGCTTTGTTCCAAACCATAAGGTTGTGTCTCAACAGTGAGGTGGCAGGTTCAGTTCCGATTCCCAACACTACAGTCATTCACTGGAACAGAACCAAACCTAACCTCTTGCTGACTGACACAACCAACAAGTGAGTCGTACCCCCCGGTAGGGCGCGAGTGAGTCGTACCCCCCGGTGTCAGGTTGAGTTGCGCAGGGTGTCGCAGTGTCAAGTTTCCTACTAACAGCCACACCTACCAACAAGTTTCCTACTAACAGCCACACCTGGAAGGCCCCCACCCCCATCCAACTGTCTTAAATCCACATTAAGACAGTTGGGTGGTGGGGGCCAACGGCCCCCACCACCCAAGTGTCTTAATGTGGTTACCTTTTGCTGCCCAGTGTAATATAAAGTATTTGACCTTTGACCCCTCCCAGCACCTCCTCTCGCTACCTGACCTGCCCCTCCTCACCTCTTGCTACCCACCCTGCCCCTCCTCTCCTCTCACTACCTGCCCTGCCCCTCCTCTCCCTCAACTCTCACTACCTGCCCTGCCCTCCTCACCCTCACCTCACACTATCTGCCCTGCCCCTCACCTCACCTCACACTATCTGCCCTGCCCCTCCTCTCCTCAACTCTCACTACCTGCCCCTGCTCCAACCTCACCTCTTGCAACCTGGAATGGAACCTGCAATGCTGGGGAACTGAACCAGTCACCTTGTAACTCACACATTCCTATGGTTGTGAACAAAACCACTGCACCACCAATTCCTACTGTAATTAGGACTTTCGGTCTCCTTTCAATCTTCACTTTAGATGTTGACATTTAAAATATCCTGGTCCTCACAAGAACTGAACCTATGAGCTCAGGACTTCACAGCAGCATTCTTATCCACTGAGCTACATGCAACTTCTCTTCATCAGGTTCTCTTAGAGCTTTTGACTGTTTATTTTGAACATCGCAATCAAACAGTTCACCATAAGACTTGAACTCATAACCTTTGACATACAAGTCTTATTCTTCCAGCACGAGCTATTCTGCAGAACCTGCAGAACAACACGTTGCTGGTATTGTTAAATTCTTATGTTGGTCTGAAGTTCTAAAGTTGGAGGAAGTTCAGTTGATTGCAAGAGTTGAACTCACAACCTCAGAGACCCAAGACTCCTTCTGATGGTGTGAGCCATTCACGGTGATGATGATTCTCTGACTTACTTGGTGTACTTAACTTTCTCGTCCAGGTCAGAATTTTGAGAAGAGTCACTTGGGGGTTATCATAAGACTTAAACTGACAAAATACAAGTCTTGTTCTTCCAGCAGAAGCTATTCATCCTGAGCTCCAGAACAACACGTTGCTGGTATTTTTAACTTCTTATTTTGAAAGTAGTGCAGAAGTTCAGTTGACAGGAAGAGTTGCACTCACAACCTCAGAGCCTTAAGACATCTTCTGATGGACTGAGCTATTTCTGAAGATGATCAGAGGGTGAATTTCTTGGTGTTCTTGAGTTTTTAACATTCTCAGAGTCTTTCAAACATCAGAATCACTATAATCAGCTGATATACTTCATCAGACCATGAAGTTGTCTTCAGTCTTAGACTCACTTCCTCATGGTTCTTCAAGTCAGTAATGTCTTTTTTTTTTTTTATTTTGGCCACCAGTGTGAAGCTCAAACAGACAAACAGACAAAAGCTCATAGTTTAGTATGTCGTCCAAAATCACCAAAAAAAGTCATAGTATAGCTTCATCCCACAGTCCAAAAACCATGCAATATGGGAGTTAGGTAAATTGAAATGAACCTCTGACTGATTCAAACCCATGACCTTAGGAACTCAAGTCTTTCTCTTAACCACCTGAGCTATTTATCCTTGTGTGGTTTTTCATAAAATTTGGAAGTCTTTCAATAATAGAATCCTTGACTTTAAAGACCTCAGACTGTTGAAATATTCAAGAGACAGCACTAAGCAAAACATATATTAAATGACTGAGTTGAGGATGTGTGAAGACATCCAGGAATACAGTCTATAATCAGGGACACATTAGACACCACGTCCTCATTTGACATCCACTCATCAGTGCTTCTTCTTATGATCTTATTCCATGTTAATGCAGTGTGAGTAGAGCTTGCCACACACTCTATTATACAAACATATGACACGAGAACTTCACAGCAGCTGCTCCTACAGGTCTTCATGTTTTCTTACAGCTTCTGACTGCAAGAAAATTAGTATTACAACAGGGTTGGAACTCACAACCTCAGACTGCCAAGTCTTATTCTTACAGCATCAATTATTCCATGGGTTCTTTCAAAGTGTTGTGAAATTCAGCTCATTGTATTGATTAGAAGCAATACAAATCACTGTTACACTGTCTCATATCGTGTTTTATTCCCTTCATCTATAATGGTGGACTTGTATGCTTCAATACATGGATGCATATATGCATGCAAAACTAAAGTCTCCACCTCATCCAGTATATTATTATGTCATAGTTTCCCCCATCTGCCCTATCTTGTCAATCAAACATCCGCCGCTCAACCATTTCAAAATCTCCCAGACCACTTTTCTCACGGCCCATTGTTGTTTTTAAATAACAGACTCCGATTAGCGGACGGTGCTTCCTAAAAATAAAAAAACAAAATATTCTTAATATATCTGTGTATCCCTCCCCTTTTTAATTTAAAAAAAGAAAGAAACAGGCTGCTCTGCCTCTTTCAGGAGGAAACTTTGATTTATTTCCACCCTGTGATGTCTCGCTGGCCGAGCGAGGCTGAGAGGATCCCCACTAAAAGCACTGTGGTGCCTGGGGCAGAAACAGGCCGGAGACCTCTTCAAATAAATAACACAGGAGCATGGAGGAAGTCCGTTTGGTGGTCTGCTGGAGGGATAGAACTTAGCCTTCAGCCTCTGTCTGGCTCCGTCCTCCTTTCTTATTCTCTCCTGCGTCTCGGTGGTGTATCTTAGCAGCTTGGCTGAAGAGACATAAAACAGCAGGATGTGGATAAGATTGGGCCAAGATGTACATCTGAGTGGATAGTGAACTTCCAATAGCCTGCGGGCCCAGGCCAGACAGAGTGGATTCCGTGAACTGCATCAGACAAATTTGACACATGGGAGTCACACATTTAAGAATTGTGACCAATATTACAAAACAATAAAAACGTGTAAATAAATCGTTTTGCATGTTGTGTCCCGGGAATGCAGCCATGAGGAGAGTGTGATTAATGACATGCTTTCAGCCTTTTCTCCTACACATTAAAATGATTATCCATAAATGTCATAAATAGTTGTTTTTTTTCCCAAGGAGAAAATACTGTATGTGGAGTGTAATTCTTTCTGGACGCCTCCCGAGGATCGAGTTTCTACAGAGCCCCGTGTTGTTCCTGGTCGCAGGAAGCAACCTCTTCGAACTGGCCTTATTTGGAGAGGGTTTGAGTGCCCCATTGTTGTGACAAGAACAATGAATCTAAAAAGAGGTAGGAGACAAGGGCAAGGAAAACAGAAAATAAAGACATCTGGCTGTTAAAAATCATCACATGAAAGTGTTTTTTCTTTCCCTATTTCTGCACTCGCATCATGGAAATCTTGTCAGCTGACGGCGGCACTGGCCTTTGAAGTCGGTTTAAAAAAAGGCTGTATTTAGTTCGCATTGTGTGCGGAACCTAATTTATAGGAGTTGACCCTGGCTCCTCGTTTGTGCGACAGCCATCTTAGAAAACAATGGCAGGAAGGCTTGAAACTTGAGAGGAACTGAATCTGCTGTTTTCCATTTTTCCCCGCCCCTCCTCTTCTTATTCAACAGAGAAAATTTCCCTCCCCGAGTCAAATAGCTCTGTTTTTCGTGTCCAACAGGAGCCATAAACTGATGTCTAAGCATTCCATGGCCAGGCAATAGGGCCTGTTTAACTGGACACATGGGGACAGTTGTTTTGTACCACATGGATCGGGGGGGCCTTGCAGAGGAAGCCATGGCCGCCTGGCGACCCTGCGGTGACCCACTGGCCTCCTCGCGGAGGGATCAAGGCCTTGATGGCAGCCGGCTCAGGGTTAGAGGTTTAAGGGTAACAAATCAAGCAACACTTTAGCGGTATTTAACCCCCACATACCATCCCTCTCTAACTGTGTGAGCGGAGCATGACTGTGCAGAACAAACATAGAAACGCTTATTTTTAATCCTGTACGGAGGGGGAATTTATCCTCCTCAGCAACAGAAACTTATCTGGAAACTTATGCATCACTTTATTCACGTCGCACTTTATTTCATGTCTTTGCAGGACAGTAAGTGAGGGGCCGATAATCTGCTTGGAGCTCAGGAACAAAAACAAACCCTCTGCTTTTTTTTCAATGCTTAGAAAGCTCAGAATGTGTAAAAAGAATTATAAAAAGCATTCTCTGACGTCCTTCGCCCCTTTCACTTTCTGTCCTCTTGTGTGTGTGTGTGTGTGTGTGTGTGCAATAAAGAAGAGGACAGGACGGAGACCCCCTATCGGCAGTGCATATCTGCCTCTAAAAGCATCACTCAAATTTATGCTCACTTCTGGTTCCTCTAGCCCAGCTGTGTTTCTTCCATTAGTATATGCTCATAAAAGGTACTGGGGGCTGTAAAGATGTGCAACAGACAACTGCTGAATGGTCACCTTAAACTGGAAATCAGGTGTTTCTACGCACAACCATACAAGTGCTGTTAATATTCATGAAGACAATAAATATTAAAACCATTTATTAAAAAGCAAAATAATGAATTGTACTGTACATGAGAGCATTGCTTTTTTTGACATTTCTTATCACAGAAAATAAAAAGGACTTGCAAACAAACGTCCACAGAACACTGCAACTTCAGAAACAATGGATTGTTAATTGTGTATTTTAAGCTTTAGCTGTTTGGGAAATTGGTATAATATTATAAGTGATTTTCCAAAGTAGTAGAATTTAAAATATCCAAAATACCCAAATCTGAAGAGAATACATGACACTTGAGGGCAAAGGGGAAAAAAGGTTTAAAAAAACAACCAAAAAACGGACAATTCACATAAAATAAGCAGATGCGACGTAATGATGATAATGTCGTGTGGTGGTGTGAAGCTTTGCTTCAACCCTCCGTTATAATGTGAAGTGAAAAGGGTCACGGGGAGGTCAAATTTAATCAGAGACGTTCCTGTTTACCCCCCCGGAGAGGGAGGAAGAGGGCACGGAGTGACGCAGGTGAAAGACAGACGTCCACGCCGACCACACCTCGCTTATCTGCCGATGTAACGGAGGAGGAAAGAGTGACAAAGGCCAGGGCTTTGAGTGTGATAAGAAAAGGCCTTATGTCCTGCCCTGGCCCTGGCTCTCGTTCTGGCTGTCCACTTGCAAGGGGGGCCATCCAGGGGCCAGGAGCTGATGAGCACAACCAAGACATTCTCCGAGACACAGGTTTGGATCTATCTGACCCAGCACTGTCAGATATACAATGTGTCGGTGTGTAATTTACATGTGGTAGCTTTAAAGCATTGAAAGGGAGGAAGAAAGAGACGGACAGACTCGGGTCAGGTGGAGTTCAGGGCAGATTTTTTTTGGCCAGCAGTTTCACACTGCAGGAAAAACCAAATCGCTTCTGTATCCAGGTATCCACCCCTGTTCAGTGGTAGCGCCCTCCCTGCCTCCTGGTCTTTCTTTTGCTGTCCCACCATTCATCGTCCCCGTCCCAACGTCTCATCTCTTCTCACTCTTTGTCCTCATTCTGGCTCTTGTGTTGAGGGCTGGTCCTGCTGCGAGGCATGGCACAGGGTGGCAATGTCTGTGGGAAAGCAATCTTTGAGCAGGATACCTCTGTCTCTCTGGCAGTCCAGCTCGCCGATAAAACCGTACCAGTATATCACCAGGCCCGGACCAAACCTGCGGTGCAAGACAAAAAGAAACAAAGCCGGGCTATTGTTAGTTCATCATCGCCGTCATCTCGGACAGTTCCGATGCTATCGATGAGTGATGCCTCAGCTCACATATTCAGATTTGCACAATGCTTACTTATCTGTGGAAGAAAAACAGAAGAAGAGAGGAATGAGTTAGTGAACAGATGGAAAGACGGGACACCAGTGAGACTGATCTATGAAAGATAAGGTGACTTAGGTATTTTTGCTTTGATCACCGTGCAGGAAACGTGCGCTGAATCAAACAAAAAAAAGCCGCCAGGGAGATTAAGATCTCTCTGACAGTGTGATACACACTCGATCACATTACAATGGCAGCCAAATAACAATAATCTGTGAAATAACAAACCTTCACACCAAGGCCTCCAGATCCTGTCATCGGAAGCCCTTGGCACACAGCGGAGCACGCAGAGTTCAACACCATGTCTGAGACTTAGAACACACCACTGCATCTGCTGGTTAATGCTAGCCAGTCCAGCAGTGTCCAGCTGTTTCATTCACATCCACACTGAACGCCAAAGCGACTTTGCCTTAGTTGGCAAGCATTGCGGTCCCTAAGAGCTATAAATAATGAATTGCTAAGCAACTGAGAAGTCGAGTTAAGACTTTAAATGCAAGGTGTTGTTTTTTTCTAGTGTCACTCTCTTATTTGTTGTTGCTATTGTGTCTGTGGCTGCAGAAATAATTAAAATGGAGGAGTGCTTCTCTGGGAAGGTGCAAGGTTTTTTTTCCCCTCACAAAGACAATAAATCATCTTTTTTTTTAAGCTGTTTATTATGCCCCAAAGAGCAACTGGTGGCCCCTCTCTGCCTCATATAGATCATACCTATTCTTTGAACATTAGCTGCCATGCATAAAGACATGTCACAGTTCAACTCTGGATGGAAAGCACCTCAGCTACCACATGCAAAACCAGATTCAGGGGGCTGACAGAGCCTCGGTCCCAGACACTTTATCCTTAGACAGTTAACAATGCTGTGAGGCCTCTGGAGATCTAGACAGGAAGCTCGCTGAAGGGCCAGAGAGAGCAGCAGAAGTTCAGCTTCAAGGTAAAGTGCATAAAACATTGAACCGGCAATCAATCATTGCGTATTAAAAGACTCCCGACACCCTATGTTGTTATTTTTGAATCTCTTTGTCTTCCGCGTGGCTGTAATTTATGAGCATTTTATAAATACCTTTTTGGTTAAGTTTAAAACTTTGATGGATTCCGAGCCCATAAATTCAAGATCAGCTGTCATGACATTGGAGTTACCGTACGTACACATGTACCGCACTGGTGTCGAGGAGGCCTTGAGGCAGTGCATGTTTTACATACAGCGCTTGTCCGAAAGACAGACACGTGCGCGCGGAAAAAATGCGAGTGCAGACGCACAGACTCCTCCCCCAGTGAGGCCCTCGCAGCAGTACATGCACCCGCGCCCCGTCCCCGCATTCTGCGTTTTACAGTGTGTGATTTACGGGCGCTGTATCTATGAGCAAACAGGCCAAAGCTAACAGCCCTGGAGAAAGCCCACAGATGCACGCTTGCAAGTTCACCGCAATGTCACACACATAGCTCAGCCCTCTTAGCGCCGCACAGAGCTCAAGCACCCGAAACTCTCATCGTTTCCATGGTCCACTGCTGCACATGGCCCAACTCTTAAAATGGTAATGTTATGGAAACAAAACCTAAACATTTACATTAGATGACTTTAGAAAAAAGGGGTTATGGCTCTTCTTTTTATTCAGCTGGCGCGCCGTATGTATTTTCTACGAGAGGTGAGGCAGAAAGGGGGAGAAAAAGCAAAAAGACCCGCTTGCTGGAAGTGAAGAGGGGCAACCTTCTGCTAAGGTTAAAGCTGTACATCAACAGATAAAGCCGACTTGTATGATACATCATGTTCAGGGTCTGTCAGTAGAGGCCAAGTGCAGATTGAATCACGTGGAATTATAAACACGGGGGGCATGTCACCAAGGCCTTTCCATACCTTAAAGAAAATAAATAGACTTTGAATCCTACTCAGAATTAACACAAGTCAATACCACAGGGACCTTGAGGTAAAAATCTGAGATTAAGAAAATAAACAACATTTAGGGCGAAGGGAATCGTTAAGGCCTCAAGCGGATGCCTAAAGGATGAGATTCTTAAGAAGATTTTAAAAGAATAAACCAGAGACGATTTTTTCATTTTTAATAGCAATTATAAATATATGATGATAGGTTATATCCTCTATTCATTCAGACCCTCTGAAGTTTGTTTTCTGTCACACCAGGAGAAGTGCACAGAGGTCCGATTTGAATTTGTGGCGCAAATTGATGGTTCATTACGCGAGACGGCTCGTCTTAACCCGACATGTGCTTATTACACGTGCCACCTCCGAGTCAGAGTCAACCATCTTTCAATAAACACCTAAGTCGGCGAAATTGTTTGTAAAAAAAAAAACATAGCTAATTTTAGCAAAAGGAGGCCACTTGACGAGCCTGGGCGTGGACGGCGGCTGCCAGCAAACTGGTTCTGCTGGTGATAATGAGCGGGAGGTGGTCGCATTTAAAGCAGGTGCCAAGCGGCTCACTACTGCCGCTTAATGAGAGCGAGGCACTTAGGAACAAACAGCCTTGAATGGAGAGGAGGGAGTGTTATTAGTGACTGCCAGCAAACACGCAGCGAGGCGAGCCTCACGCAGAGCTAACACAATAATATCTCGGCATCTCGGATGTGCAACGGAAAGAACACTGGTAAAAAACACACACAACAACAACTGCTGCTAAAGTCCAAACTATGACAACTTTGCCTTTCTGATTTTGTGTCTGCCCTTCTCATTTTCAGAGGAGTCTAAAAGTGGACGGAGGTCAGACGGCACGCCTCTCCAAAAACAGAAAACACCTCAACAGTTCAACATTTGTATAGAACACACAGATCAAGGTTAATTTGATCTGCCACGTTTGGTGAGAAAAAGCCTCGCGCTAAAACTGCGGGCCGTGCACCTCTGCCAAAACACATCACACGACATGACGAATTATCAATAAAATCAAGATGAATCTGCGCTCGACTTTTAAAAAAAACAAAAAAACAACTCATTTCATTTCACATGCCGCGCGGAGCCTTTTTAAACAAATGCCTGAGCAATGATTTAGACAGCATAAGCCTCTACCTGAGGGTGAACTCTATGTCTCTGAGGTCTCCCCACAAAGACCTCTTTGTTTTCAGCATCCATACATCAGGTCACAAGGTAGGGCCACTAAAGCACTGCCAAACATTAGCTTTAGTCAGTCATTTCTCCTCTCCTTGAAATGCCGGTATGGGAACCTGCTGAACCTCTTTTTTTTTAAGACGGAGAGGACGGAGAGCGATCGGGGGGTGAAAAGTATAGAGGAAGTGTAGGAGTCTGTGCGTGGGAGACAGAAGAACTGTGTACATAGCAAAAATAAAGAACGAGTGCACGTTACTGACAAATTGCCTGTTCCTTGGAGGTCAGTCTCTATGTATAGACAGGCTGCCTATAGGGAGTTTATTTACCAGGTCAGATAATGGTGGTGTAATGTGTTTGTAAGCACAGGGCAGTGACCTAGGAGACATACCAGGTGATAGGACCCTGCGACTGAATGTGTATTTTAATGGCCGCGCAGTAGCTGTTTGTAACACGACGATGATGAAGTCGGTCCTGATAACACAAGTGTTTGTGCACACAAATGAGGTATTTAAAGGCACAAGGGATGTCCTCAATGTCCCCTTGCTACAAAGTATACAGCACATCCTATTGTCTGTACGTAACAGGAGATGAATGGGAGAGTTAACCTCTCGCAGGCCTGTTATTTACTCGTAGATCTAAAAATAGAACCTCTTTTTTTCCCCTTCTCTATTTTTCTTTATGGGTAGGGAAAAGTTCAACTCAGCTTAGGTATGTAAAACACAAATACAAGGCGGTTCAAACCTCCACAAGCACCATAATTAAGGTGGAATAGAGAGCAATAAAAAAGGAAAACATCTCCTGCCAGGTATAATTCTCACAGACATTTTTATGGTTTCTATCGATGGGGTATGGAAATGGAAAGTGGCACGGATGTGGTTCCTCTTTGTCACCGTTGGAGGTAGAGAGTGTTTTATGTGTGGAGGTGTGGAGGTGTGTAATGTGTGAGTTTGAGGGGCACGGGAGGTCAGGTGCAGTCAGTTTGTCATGAATCGCACACTGGCAAGACGGAAATTTACGCACAATGAGTATTTGATGTCAATTTTGCATACGTACGATATGCAAAAAAAATTAAAATATAAAGTTGCTAAATTAATAATCAATCATAATAAAATATAATTGTGTTTACAGTGGTGTTACAGATACTGTGGCACATTTTATTAATTCAGAAAGACAAAGTCAGACATGCACAACTGGGATAACTACATTAACTTCATATAAAAGAAAACACAACAGCACATCTTTGTGAATCTGTTGGGTAAAACAAAGTAAAAGAGGCCTTTACTAAGCATTAAAGTTCATTCAAGTTGAATATAAAGTACAAATACATTATTTTTTAATCTACTCTGTGACCCTTCAGTTTAAATCTACGTCCTCAGCCACTCGCTCCCACTAATCTGAATCTTATCACCTTACAAACACACACACACACACACACACACACAATGTGACTCAATCCATCCGACTGTCGATTGATTACTTTGCTCGCCGATGCATGATTATGTGAATGAACGAATGCACTTTTGATGGTCAACACAGAGAGCACAGACTCACAGCACCATTTGGTCCTGGTTAGGATCTGTTTGTACAATATCATGCTTCCCAAACATCCTCCAGCCAAGAGGGGGTCTTAATCAGTGTTTGGAACTCGTTAAGTCCCTTAACTGAGCATGTCGCCTACCACATTAGCAACACATATCAGAGGAACAAGTGTGTGTTGTGTGTGTAATGTGCACTGGTCCCTGCTAGATCTACGGCGTCATGGTCCAATGCTCTCTGACACACGCGGCTCTGCTCTGGATGTGGAGCGAAACCAAACAAGGTGTGGTCTGCTTTGGTCTTAGTCTGTTAAGTGTTCAGGAGTCCGTTCCAAAGCAGCGCAGGGAGATACCGCACACGACAAAACAACCTTCCCGACGACAGCTCCGCGACGACACCAGAACAGTCCGCATTAAAGTCTGATTGGAGTTATGGAACAACTTGTATTTCAAAGAACTTTTCATCCTGTCCTAAAATATCACCATTCCATCGACTTGATAACAGAAATTTAAAAAAAAATACACTTGCTGCTAATATTATTAAATTATATTATACCAAGCGCTCGACTGAAATCATGAGTAGGCAATAATCATGTCCTTAAGGCACACAGAGCTCAGAATAAAGATTACATTTGTTTTGACTATATAGGAGGTAAAAAAATATCAGTTGAAAAATGTCTTTCACTGTTTTCAGATGAGGCTCATTAGTCTCCGAAAGCCAAACACTGCCCACAGTGCTAATTTGACAACCCCGTCTAGAGAATCCCTCTAGCCTTTGATGAGTCCCCAAGTCTGTAAGTTCTGCTTGGAGACAGGAAGCTCCCTGTGGTGGCAGGCGAGCGGGCTGGGGGGCTGGGGGGCTGGGGGGCTGTGCAGACGGAGAGGACTACAGCGTCAGGGGGATACATGCTCCTTTAACCTGTTATTGTGAACTCCCAGCAGCCCTGGCCGATAATTGCCACCTGTCTCTGGGGATACACAGTCAAACGCGGGCAGAAAAGACGACAGCCATTTTGTGTCTGTTGCCGCTCCCCGCCCTGGACATCCCGGGTCCTACTTCTGCCCCTTAACCCTGGTGGGTAATGTGTTTTCAATTTAGGATGATCCCCTGCAACAGGCCCGAGCCCTAATCAACAACAGTTTGGAGTGTAACCCTATCTGCCCTCGCTAGGGCAGCGTCAGCCTGACTGGGCGCCTGCAAACCTGATGTGTCCAGCTGAGGAACAGAGTCATGTGTGTGTGTGTATACGGATGATATCATGTTTGTACGCGAGGATGTGAGGTCACAGAATGTGTGCCTGATACACGGCCATTTGTTTTCCACTGACGCACCTGAAGATGAACATGTACACGCACACAAATAAGGATGCGCCACGTTTTACTGCTCGAGACCATCAACGGATTCAATTATATAGAGACAGCATCATGTTATGGAAATGAAAGGAACCACAATGAGTTCGCACACGAGTTAATCACATGGTTCTGTTCTACAGTAAGACCAGGGAGCACCACATAGAGTTTCACTGTTACACAGGTGACAGCCAGCTGTATTTATTTGCAAAGCCAGATGAAACTGATGAAATCGGGTAGTCAAACTTCAGGAAAGTCTGTCTTTAAGACAATTCTACAGTTCAACTGTAGGAGAGCTTAAAGTAATCTCAGATCAACAAAACACAAAAAACAAGTCTCTAACTAGAGCTGCAACTAACGATTAATCTGTCGATTATTTTTTCGATTAATCGTTTGGTGTTCAGAATATCAGAAAACCTTAAAAATGTTGATCGGTGTTCATCAAACCTGGAAATGATGATGTTCTCAAATGTCTTGTTTTGTCCACAAACCAAAATGATAAACTTTTAATGATTTCATTGTTATCCAGAGCAAAGAAATGAAGAAAATATTCATATTTAAGAAGCTTAAACAATCGGAAATTGTGTTTTAATCATGAAAAAAGTTTCAAACTGATTATCAAAATAGTTGACGATTAATTTAGTAATCGATTAATAATCGATTCATCGTTTTAGCTCTATCTCTAACTATAACTCAAAGGGATAATTAAAGGTGAGTATTTGTTGCCTCTACACATGACAACTGCAATCCTGTATTGTCAGGGTGACCCAAAAATTCAGTTGATGCAAGAAAGCTGATGCACTAACATTAACAGTAATTAGAAAATAAGCCCCTTTGCATGGGCTCCATTAATAATATTCAAAATACTTGATGCCCTTAATGATTTTTTTTTTTTTTTCTACAAAAGGAAGCCAGTTCCATACCGAAAAAGAAATTAAACGACTATAATGGAGGTTAAATGATCAGATATCAGTCTACAGTTTCAATTTGCTGCCACTTCAGTAAGGGCTGGATAGAAAGTAAAGGCATGGGAAGGCAGGTGTGAATGTTTGTTGTGCACGGCCTCCTGGCCTCTGCATCCACGAAGAACAGAACTCTGGCCCAAAATTAGAGTGTGGCCTCTAATGTCTCCCTGGGAAGGAAAAAAAAAAAGAGGCCTGGCTTTCGTCCAAGTCAGCACCTTTGGAAGTGCAGTCGTGTTACCACCACTAAATCAACATGTCAGCGCCCAGGCCAGTGAACTTCTTCACCCAGACTCCAGTGCTCACAGCTACCTCACACACCTAATGAAAATGGCATGAAAGTCTGCTAAAATGTGAAAAAGGGAAAAAAAACCAAAAACTCTCCTTTTCAGTGGACCAACGTTATTATCATTAACAGACACAGAAACCGTTTCATTTTACTCGCTCTTGAACCAAGACCTGCTGCGACAAACCCGGCTGAAATATCCTCAACGTCAACCTTGGCCTTTGAGGCCAAAATGGAACCGTCTCACTTTGTGGGGCAAATTTGGAGATGAACGCTGGGGCGAGGGACCACAGAGAGCCGTGTGCTTACTCGGCAGTCTGTTTACATTCCTGAGGGCAATTTTAGCCCCTGGGGGTGGGGGTGGCTGACATGTCGTTGGGGCTTGTCAGTGGTGGACGGGCAAGTCAGCACAGTGGCGGCACCTGGACATGTGGGTGGTACACAGAAAAAAAAAGACACGCACACAAGCACCCAGCAAACAAACCGCTGGAACGGTGTTTGTGCCGTTTGAAAACTGAGATTTCCTTTATACAGGTGAAGATTTTAAAGCTCCAGGTTGCGTCTTCCAAATAACCATCAGTGAGAGAAGCTGACAAAAAGAAATGCGAGTGCAACACGTTCAACAGGCCCCCGCCACAGAGCTCCATTATCTTTATACAACACAGGATGACCTCCCGTGTTTTCACTGATGATCTGGGGCGCAAATCTAATTTCATTGTAGTTTTTAAAAATTTGCTGTGCAAACAAAACAATACGTCTCACGGCTCAAGACTCACTCTGAGGGCTTCTGTGTGCGTGTTGGGATTTGTCTTTTTATTACTCCCAGCCCAGAGTGTTCCTTCAAAGGGGCAAGAAAGCAAGATGTCCATGTGTGTTTGCAGTGTGACTGCACGTGTAAGCGAGAGGGGGGAGGAGACGGCCAGAGAAAGAGAGAGAGAGAGAAGGAGGGAGAGACTCGGAGCTTATCGAAACTAATTAGGCGAGGGATCAGGATGGAAGTTAAATACTGAGCTACATGTAATGAAAGAAGCAGAGTGGGGGACATCTAGGGGTCAGGCCCACACCAAACAGTGGTCCTCAGGCAATCTGGTATTGATTTTCACTTGTTTGGGAAAGAAGGTGGACGGGTGGGTTGGTGGGAGGGAGGGAGGGAGGCGCGTAGAGAGAGAGACAGTAGGGCAGAGTCTAAGGGTCTCCCGAGTTGTCAACTTGACAGTTTAACCCCTTTCGGAGGAGAACAAACAAACAGAGGGATCTCCTGAGCTGACAGCGTTGATCTGTCACAGCGATGACACTGCAAAGCCCCAACAATGCCCACACAGGAGGGAGAGAGGGAGGAGGGGGGTGGATATAGATATGCACAGGCACATTCCCCAACCCGAAGAAGATATGCCTGTGTTCTGCTAAAGATCTGGAAAGTGCAATCTAATAAGAATCTGCACTTAGAGACATGTGATTTAGACTTTGCATTAAATCTAAGATCAAATATGTATTTGCACATTACGGGCATGTGATATTTATAAACAATTATAAGTAGTAAGTGACAGGCTGTCAACTCCATCAATTATATTCTGCTATGTACCCAACTCAAATTGTGTCTCTAATAAAGCGATATGGGTCAGCGTCTACAAACGACACAGAGACAGACACACAGACATCTGCGCTCATCCCTTGTCACTCAAAGTTGGAGGGCCGTCACCCCGAGCACCTTTCCTCTCATGTCCTTAAACACTTGAAGACCCTCTTTCTCTCGCGCCCACCCCCTCCCAGACTGCCTCGTGGCTTTGTCACACTGCCCAACCCCCCCCCACGCCCCTTGTCCCCCTGTCCACATCAAATTAGAGCGGCCCCTGCAGTCCCCATTACGGCCTGGGAATGCTCCATCATGACGTATGCTACGGGGTCCCTCACTTGTCAGCAGTTGTCAGACAGATAGGGAGTCTGGAAACACCCAGTTGACAGGTAATCTTAATGTCTTCAATTAGCCCAATTAGGCCTGTCATAAACAATTCCAAAAGTGCTCGACCAACACAAACAGATAGACGCACGCACAAGTGCACACGGGCACACACTCGCAAAACAAGGTCTGCGGGGTATTAATGAGAAGGGTAATGGATATATCAGCGGATGGTTGACTTGCCTTTTGTTTCAGGGTGTGTGTATGTGTGTGTGTGTGTGTGTGTGTGTGTGTCCATCCCTTGCTCTCAGCTGTACACTGCTGGCTGCTACCTGGTCAGTTCAAATTGTACTATCTCCTTTCATTAGTGCGTCGCTGGATGAGAATCTGAAAGGCTGTGACAAAATTCATTTGAGACGAGTTGGAGCAGATTGCCTGAAGCAGGTGCTGCATGGGAGATAAAACAAAAGCTGCACGTCTGTGTGTGTGCATGTGTGAGTGAGAGAGAGAGAAGGAGGGAGAGAGGGGGAGAGAGTCTTCACATTCTGTTCTTTTTCTTGCTATGGTAAATGAGTAATGACACAAAAGTACTTCTGAAAGAAAGGGCAGGGACCAGATAGGAATTGGCCCAGCGATTATAAAACTGTGGAGAAATCCAAATATTGTTTTTAGCATGACTAAATAGGCCAACACCTTTCTGAGCCTTGGCTGCGCGATAACTAACAGAGTTTGATTTGCTCTCTCCTCTACAATATCTTATCGCAGAGCAATGGTGACACCCCACTACATCATCGGCTTTTGTCCTCTAACCGGTTCTTTAAATTCACCCATTTGCGTTCACTATCAATTTCTTTCTCTCCAGGGTGGACGGGGACGCGGGACACGTTTTGCAAAAAGCCTCAGCTCACGCAGCTGAGGTTGAAAATTGAGATTCCACAGTTTGGAAACAAAAGCAAAGCGAGCATCAATATTTGAGCAAGGGCTTCACATCAACACGGTCTACATCTTCTGTTCAGAGGCCCCCGAAAGGTGCTGACACGTTCAACGCAAGCACCCGCACACCAATGTCAGAGCATAAAATACAAAGGCAACAAAAAACAATTAACACATATTATTTTAAAACCAAGGCAATATGGTGAACGGTGAAATCCTGCGGCACAAGACGAACTGACCGCTATCAGCAAAATCAGTGATGGACCTCTTCCTCTGATCTTTACCTCAAGTGACGGCTGGAATGCCATCTGATGAAAAAAAAAAAGAAGGAAGGAAAGAGAGAGAAAAGCCGTCACTGGGAAGTTGTAATAGGAAATTGCTCTTGGCAACTATTTGTTCAAGCACTGGATTTTTTTTTTTTTCGTTTTTATGCCAACCCAGCGAGACCCCATTGGAAAACAGGGCAGGTCCCCCTAATGAGTAATCTATTTCAAAGCAGTCGTGTCTGGGCATGACAGTTTACTGAGAGGCTTGAAGAACTGGTAATTACCAGTGTTACGGGGCAATTAATGCATATTACACTGCAGCACTCATGGCGGTGACTGTCAGCTCCCCAATAAAAATGAGCACTCTTCAGCTAAAGGGTGACATTAATTGGGCCCTTAATGACTATGCAGAGGAACCAAGCCAAATAGGAACAAAACAGGGGACTCACTCTGACTCCAGCAGAGGGCTGGAAATTGGACTAAAAATGAGATTAATTGCTGTTTAGAAAAAAAAAAGGGGAAAATGTGGCAAGGGGAAGGGAGAGAAAGAGGTTGGAATTATAGGGTGCAGAGAGCAAGTGCTCCACATACTGATGACAATTAAATTTATTATTTCATACTGTATTTTCTTTACCTTCAAAAGGTTATTTAAAGAAGCGTTTCAACTTCAATATGGCGACCAGCAACTATTTTCTTTGGAAAGACGTAGATAATAAAGGAATAATTGAGCAGTGTGTATTCCAAACTGAAGATTTTGTATTCCTGCGTTCCTGTTTGTGTGCGAGTACCGTCTCAAGTTAATGAAGCGGGAATCTCCCTTTTCACCGCGATGTCAGCGCACAAACACAGGAAACACACTTGTCACTGCAACAATATGTTAAATCTGGCAAGTAGAGATAAGTTTTTTTTTTAAAAAGGCTGTTTTGTTTGGTCTTTCTATAAAAAGGTAACTTTTTTTTCCGTTTCACACTGGGCCTACTACACTGCGGCTGGAGTTGTGGCTGATTTTGGTTTTTAGTTTGGATGCGGTTGCTAAGGCAACCTCTAGTAGCAGTAAATATCATATCATACAGTATGGACATGCAGCTTTAATGAGTGAAAGATTTAAGGGATTTGCCTCAGTGAACAAATGGCCACACATATCACAACCCACACACTGTACATACAGTAAGCTCAAGATCATCTTAAATCACACTTTGGTGAAATATAAAGAAGGATAAAAGAAGTATATTTAGATGCAGTATTTTCCATAATGTGTGATAGAGAATAATCATCTTAAGAGGCAAATGTTGTGAATGTCTGGGTTACACATGCTCCTGTGAAGCCTCAGGCCTAAAGTGTATCTTTGCAACAGTCAATAAGACATTAAGCAAAGCTTGAATCAAAACGTAAATCTGGCAAATTGCAGGCCTTCCACCCCAGTGATGTTTGTTCAGATGGAGATCAATAATGTGGCGAAGCCGCGAAGATGAACGGTGCACACGCGGGCAAACACCACCTGCATACGCATTCGCCAAATGATAAAAAATATCAGCATGCAAAACATGCCGTCATTTGCATACATTTTTTGATTTTCCGTGCTATTTAAATATGCGGTTAGAAATAGTCCGGCGCTGCCTCTTGCGCTGTCACGCTGCACACTCACACTGTCATTGGCCCTGATAGAACTCTTCCTCTTCAAAGGGAGCTTTGCAGCGAAGAAGAGAATGAGCAAATATTTGAATTGCAAAAACACATCATCTTTTTTTGCGAGGGGAGTAAAAAAAATCCAAGGGAACTTTTTAAAGACACCCGCAGACCCAAGAAAGCCAGCATATTCATAGCGTAAGCACTCCTCTTGCTAATTTACCATATCCAAATTTGTGTAATGGGATGTGACACATTTTAGAGGGGATTGCAGGGGGGAGAAGAAAAAAAAACTTTAATTTGAGGAGAAAACCATAAAATGCTTAAGCTGCGACTGTATTTAACCGAAATCCACCACACAAATCCAGGTTCTCAGACAACCTGACACCGGTTTGATTACAGACTGGAGTGTAATTAGCTACTTAAGTTATCATCTGGAAGGTTGGAATGAGCAGCACCGACTTCCTTACTGGCTATTTCAGCAAATCTTAAGAGGCCTGTCGTTTCAGCGGCAGCAGCAGCATTTCCCTCAGGATTGAGCAGAGCCAGTTTACAACCATTTACATGTAACCACTCCAGGAGAATCTCTCGCTTCCACATTTTTGCAGAAGTTACTGAAAGAAAGTGCAATAAATAATCTTAATGACAAATCAGTAATATGATTCATAGCGTATTGGAAAGCATGAGGTCCCCCCACGTTGATGCCAGGATAAATACGACGCTTAAGCCAAAACTTACAAATCTAGTCATGAAAAGCCATGAACAACATTAACAGCAATAAATACCCATCTTCAGACATCTGAAAAAAACACCCCGGCAAAAAAGCGGGGGAAACACTCCTCTCCTGTGTTTATGATTGTAAATTTATTTACCGCAGGTTCCGCGCTACCTTGAATTTTAAGTTTGGGAAAATACGAGCGTCTCAAAACACACAGTCAGAGAAATGTCTAGGTCGGGAACACGTGGAGAATTAAATAAGAGGCAAAATAAACTGTGGAAACAGACAAGCAGCCACCAAAGGGGGGGGGGAATCAAGGGTGTATTTTATTTAAAAAAGTTAGCACGCCAAAACTTTCAATATAAGACAAACATTTGTTGGATTATATATGAGTTAATTGTGTCCTTGAAGACACGGTGAGTGCTCCTCAGAAAATCCCAATACATGGTCCACATCTCACACAACCCACCGGTCCAACCCTCGAGTGGCCTCTATCCCGTCTGCTCACAAGTAGACAAGTTGGAGACAGGTCTGAGCAGAAATCAAACGCGCATGATGGATAGCTTTACTGCACAATGACCTCTGTCACTGGGTTCTTGCCCTAAATCAATGCCGGCGATAAGGGCTCGGCAACAGCGCTCACCTTGGTATGTTCACCAGCAGACCTTATCTACGGCAGGAGGAAGTATGAGTAATAACCAAAGACAAGCTACGACAAAACCACTAACCCCACCTTGTCAAACATAATTTACAATGTATATTCAGCTCAAACCCCCGCCCCAACCCGCCACTGCTAAAATAGTAATTATGAGAACCGGAGAGATTTGGGACTCAGCGTTTGAAAGATTTAACCTGTTTGTGAGAACGGTTTGCACATAATATTTGGTCCAAGGCTTCATATTAAACACGGGGTCCACAGACAGAGACTTACTCTTCATACACTTAAGTGAAAGCACATATTCCTTTAAAAAAAAGAACAAAAAAGAAAATATGAATGAGATCCTTAAATTTGAGGACTGTGTGGAGTGTCCAAACTTTCAGTGATGCATTTAAGGAGAGGTTGGAGGTGAAAGTTGAGCGAAGGGCTGACAGGAAGTAGAAGCCAAGACTTTATGAAGAGTACACCACTGAGAACTCGGAGACCTCTCAGTAGTTTCTCAGTGTGCGTGTGTGTGTGTGAGACGGAGTGAGACGCGCACAAGAGAGTGTGCGGCGAGAGTGAGCGCGCGCTTCCAGGCAGTCGCATCAAAACGGGAACGCGAGACCAAACATGACGTGAAAAGTTGCAATTAGCTGACCCCTTTCCTCCTCGTGTCACAATTTGAAAAGCCCTGCCTCTAAAAGCCACAATTAAAATACGCTCGCTTTCTCGTTCAGAATGACTCCTGACAAGGTTAGTAATATTTCAAGTAACTGCAAAAACATTCGTGTGGCTGTAATCCTTTTTTTCCATCACTTTGCAGGGGCGCAGGTAACCTCGGAGAGAGTTTCCCATGAACTCAGAGCTACAATTTGAAAACAAAACGGTCGACGAACGGGAGGGAGAAAAAAAAAGAAAAAAAAAAAAAAAGGACGAGTCGTTCAAAGTTTCATTCAGTGTTTTGTTTCACCCGGCGAGTTGAAGCTTAATGTTTTGCCATCATTACTCAGAAAATTTATCCCCTTTCTAATTCAAACCACTACAAATATTTAAAACAGAGCCAGTGGACTTTTTCCTGCAAACCACGAACCCCATCCTTAGCAGGGACTTTAGGGGGTGAGAACTGTCAGCAGCTACGGTTTCTCACTGTTAAACTCCCGCCATAAACAAATTAAGAAATGTGTAATCTGTGGTCCGATGGTTTAAGACATACTTATTAAAATAGTGCATAGCAATCTTTAAATATTGTTTTTTTTTCTTCCCAAGGTCATATTGTAGTCACAACATTGTTTTGGGAGTTTTTTCTTTTTTAAAAGTGCTGCAAGTCCGTAAAGTTAATAGTTTTCACATCCACTCCAGCCACAGGAGAAGCCAATGTAAAGTGTCGGGCCGGACAGTGAGCCAGCCAAGGCTTTAGCTGCAGCTGCGCTCAAATTGAAGTGGCACTTTCTGTCAGAGGCCTTTCACCAGACAGCTCTATCCTGCCCTTTTACTCATAACCTCCATGACACAGTGACAGCCATTACACACACACACACACACACACACACACAAAAATTCAAGCTGGTCACTTAAAAAACACACACAGTCGTTATTGAAGAGACAGATTCTGGGGGTTTTACATGGTGGAAGATTCATGGCGTAAAACATGCCAGCCGATAGCGAAATCACTCAAAATGAGAAATACAAAAAGGGGCCCGACGCACGGCGCAAGAACTTCATCACGTGTTCAGAAATGACGCCTTTTGTTATTTTGCATCAAACCGAAACGGATTAGGTGTCGTCCATTTCCACCTCCACCTATGATGAAATGTTACATCCGAGTTGGACTTCGAATCATATCATTACACCGTTAACTTGTTTGTGGCGGACGTACAACAGAGAGGAAAGATTTCATCAGCGTCAGTCATTCTGAGCGCACATTTACAACAAGGAGTTTCAATAGGACGCACTGGAAATAGCAGAATTTATAGACCCGACATAGCTTGTGGAGACAAATCTGTTGACCCGATAGATCTCGTACATTAACTCGCAGAATTGATGAGCAAAATCAAAAGGTCAGCACTTGGACACAGGCTCCTCATGTGTCTTTGATTACACACTCCCACTAAGGGATCGGCAAGCAGAGATGTTTAAGCTATCAGGCAATCAGACCGCCGAGAGACGTGAAACTCAAACCAGAGACGGGAGAGGGCTGCCTGGGAACAAAGATGGGGGAAGAAGTTTCTGATGAAGCTTTTTAACAAATGCCAGGCCAGTAAGGAAAAGACTCAGATGTGCTTGTATCTCTTTCAGTGTTTCTGGCAACAAGGCAGTGAAGTGAATTAATACTGAAATACAAAGCAAAGTTCACAAAAACAAATACCTCTTCATCTGGTGTTTTAATTCGGTTACTTACGGAACATCAGTCAAGATGACTGCCATGAGGTACAATCAGATATAGGTCTTACGTCGTGAAACAAACAACCCCAACCATATATCAACATTATTCCAGGAGACGGATGAGGTCATACGACTGAAACAAAAAAATGTGAAAATCCGGTCTTAACTGCAAATGAATGATGGAGCCAAATTAAAAACAGCATAGTTGCTTTAGTAATTTATTCCGAAACAGACGCAGAAAATGTTGCTCTGGGAAATAACATTTTGAAAAACTGAGTAAGTTTAAGCTTTGTTGCAAAACTCAATAATATAATCTTTTTGCTAAGAGGTTAGACTATATACCACTTTTTTTCTATAAAATGTAATTTTTATCTACCTTTTTTTGGAATACTTTACTTTTGGAAATGATTCCAGTGTACAGAAAGAATTCACAGCTATACAAAAAGATTAAATCGGTGGAGAGAAAGGAAATAAGCATGGGTGGTATCGAAAGAAAAACAAGGTTGTGTCAGGGACACTGGGGCCTATAAAAAGCTGCCTACTGTCTAGGTTATCTATAAGGAACCACTTATCAAAAGCGACCAGCTCCACACACTGACGGATGGGCCTCTGCAGACCAAGAGTACCATGCACATTATCTGGTAAACACAGAGCTGCTCTTTAAACACAAAAGGCAGAAATATGACGTTGTTTTCTCGGCTGTCATTGGATAAAAAAAATATTCTGTTTATTTTTGGTCAGAGAAGGGGAAAAAAACAAAAACACATTGCTGACCAGAACAGAAAATTGATTTAAATTAAACTAGCTCTTAAATGGTTCAAAGAATTCTACACTATAGAGAAACTTTGAAAAAAAAAAATATTTTTTTCCCTTAAAAATCCTCCTTAAAAAGCTGTTAAACACTTTGCCACACAATAATGTTATCCACATGACACATAAATACAACTGAAATAGAAATGACTGCACTTTTCTCACTGTCTGAGCAAACTGAATGGTAGTAAAGGAAAAGAACAAATCAATTGGATTCTTGTCTCAATCATTTCTTTGTGAAAGGCCACAGGACTCATGGTCCAGCGCTCTCCTCAGGTCTTGGGAGGACCTCCGTCCTCTTCAACAAAGAGGTTCAAATGCAATTTGGCACTCGAGTTGGGCTGGCACTGAAACGCTTTTGAAGTAGCTGTGAAGTGTGAGGTGCACGAAATCAACTACATCAAGTCCTCATCAACCAAAGGTCCTAGAGAATACCTTAAATATAATTAATAATTAATAATAATTTTTAGCCTTTATGTGAGATTCAGCAAAAAAAAACAAAACAAGGGCATGAAAAATGTCATCCTAGTTTACATGATGTCTAAAACACAGACCTATGAATAAGAATAACGTATTGAACTGAGCACTGAGTCTATTTGCCTGTGCTTTTTCTGCGTCAAAACTTTACAAGTTTATACACAGAGTGTAATGTTTTTTGGAGGGCAAGCAACTATTGAAACTCGTGTCTTAGATTGAGTTTTAAAAAAAAAGAAGAAAAAAAAGTCGATCTAATACTTGTCCTCTACTTTTCTGTGTGTTTGATAAATGCTCCGAACTCCTTCCTGGAATGAAAAGCCAGAAGGTCACCGTAGACGTAGAGTGAAAGACACGGGTGGGGAAGAGAGGCAGTGAGAGTAAATGTAGTATGTAAGCGTGTGTGTGTGTGTGTGTTGGAAGCGGGGGATTCTCTGTAAATCTGATGACATAGACCGTGAAAGCTGACAAAAAAATGTACGATCATCTTTTAAATATTTCCGTAGCAAAACAGGAATTTGTGGAGTAGACATGCTCGCTCCCCATTTTACTTGAGGCTTCTTCTCCGTCTCACAGTGTCACAGGAAGAGCAAAAAGACAGGAGGGGGGATATGTATATATATATATATATATGTATATATATATATATATATATGTATATATATATATATATATATGTCACTGGGGTGCTGCTTTCTGTCTCACTCCTCGTTCGTATGCACAACGGCCACGTCAACGCTGCGCTCACAGTCAGTGGTAAATTACAAAATCTGGATAATGCACAAATACAAACCTTCTAAAATAAATAGCAGACATGGAGGCTTAACTGGAGCGAAATCCTAAGGCTGCTGGAGACCTGAGAGTGCGCGGATTAAACTCCAGACGCCTTAAACAATGCACCCAAATGTGCATCCTTAAGCATGAAATCCTTGAAGCGTCAGAGCCAGCTTGTCATTTACCATTAATATTCCATGTTGCTTGTGCTTTGGGGGAGGCAGCATTGCACTTGCGAGCGCTGATGTGCCCTTAAACAAACACTTGCGAAGCCCTGAAGGACCCACCAGCGTAGGTCGCTATTTTTCTAGCTGTGGAATATTCTAAGAAAGGATGTCATAACAAAGGAAACAATAAAAGAGGCCACGTTCCTGCACTGCAAGGAGCATCCATAACTATAGATAGAAGGAAGGCACTGTCATAGGGGCTTTTGCTTATATGTGTACTCGAACCTCGGAAAGCTGTATCGATTAACATCACAACGCGCCGCGTGACTCGCCACGATTAAATCGTTACATTCCAAGGCGACAACTGCGATGCAATTTCCCCTCGTTTCTTCCGTCGTGCACATCTCTGACAGAAAGGTGAGGCGAAATATTGCAGGACACAGGTCTCGGAGGTGTCGCGTCGTCACCGCAGAGGAGCCAGTACCTGTCCTTAGGGACGGCCCCTGTGTTATGTCCAGCCTCATTGAATCAGCGGCAGTGAAGGCCCGTGGGTGTCCTCTCTAAGGTGACATAACCTATCTGAAGAGGAACTATGATGGCCCTGCTCCTGCTGCTGCTGCTGCTGAGGAGGCTTATATTACACTTAGGCTGCAGCTGCTTAAAATTCCTGATTATTTGCAAGCAAACACATACTTTGTGCATGTGAACGCTAAGCGTTTGCTCAGATTATGTGAAAAATAATTGCACATAATTTCCATTTAGCCACATGAAAGCAAAATATCTACATATCTATGGCTCCAGGCATAATTCAAACCTTTTTTCAGGTTCTAGCCAGATTAATTATATAAAGGTGAGCTAATCTTGTCATTAAACTGTACTAATTAAGCCCATTAATCCTCTTGTTAAGTCTTGTAATGTGCAATATCTCAAATCAAAAATGAACCACAAATGGTTCAAGGGGCTAAAACAGAATTGCCATAAAAAAATTAAGGAGTAATATCAGCAGCACAAAAGTCCCTCACATAATTGAAATAAACTTCACTCAAGATTGCGTCGGTTGACACATAACACGACATAAAAAAATCACATAAATTATATTCCCTGTCTGTTCATTAGCCACCGTGTCAGCAAGCAGATTAGCGATGTATCGAGAACAATCTGGCGAGTCTGCAGAAAGAGAACGACTTCCTAGTTTTGTGTCGTTTTTGCTTCCGTTATATTCATCAAAAAATAAAAGAACAAGCACTAATATCGCTCGCACAAAATAGATTTGAATGAAGATCAATAATACGCTCTTCTAGAGCATGGGGATCTCCTGCTAGTGATTGGGGGAGGACATAAATTAACTACAACTGGGCATGGGTTTCAATATGACTAAAACAAAAGCACTCTCGTCTCAACAAATTTCCAAGTGGTCAAGCTGCATGATGTACGACAGCAACCCAAACGTCTCAACCTCCCCATTTCAAATGAGGGAGAAATGAGGCATACTGTCCTATTATATTTCTATAAATCATTCCTCGTGGACGGCTGACAGCTTTTTATCAGATCTAACCTTTTCAAGCCTCCATTAAGAGTGCTAACATTTTCAGCTCTGACACATTTGCAGTTTATGAATCTCACAGTTGATTTGCTTTTTGGGGCTGCTGGCATTCATGCTGATTTTCACAAAGGCTGTCGGCATTGTGTTGAGAGAAACTGGGGAGGGGAAAATGGACTCTGAATCGTGTCGGACTTGATATTTAATTATTTACTTTTGATTAGGAACACTATATAGTAGTATGAAGGGTAAAACTTAAAGGAATACTTCACCGATTAGCATTTAGCTTTGTATTACAAGAATAGGGTTAGTATTTTTTGAAAAATTGTGCTTCCCAACCTCAGTTTCCCCTGAGTCCATTCTTTTTTTTGTTACGTGCCCACCACTGACACTTGGTCAGTGGCTTGAAACTGCAACGCTAATTCCGCACTTTTTAGACCCACTCGTGGGGGGGACGGGAGCATTCCCAGAATGTAAACAGTGTCGGCCATATTTGCTAACAGTTAGGCTAACAGGACCAAGTGTCACTGGTGGGCACGTAACAAAGAAAAGAATGAAGATATTTCTCGACTCAGGGGAAACAGAGGTTGGGAAGCTCAATTTTTCAAAAAATACTACTGCTAGTAATACAAAGCTGAATGCAAATCAGTGAAGTATTCCTTTAAGAGTCACATTGATCCCTCATAAATCTAACATCCTAATAATGAATGGAGTTTTTTTTCAGAGAAAAGATTTCAAACTTATAAGGAATAAGGAAAAGAAGACAAAAGGGATAAGGGAAATGTGTTCCCATTGTTCTTTTGCTTTGCAAATACTTAATCAACATTATGTATCACTGATCTAATGAATCATCTATCAAGCTCTTTGTTAAGGAACTGACCAGAACATATTACACGGACAGGGTACCGCCATATTTCCACAATCCAAAGCTCCAATACACAATGTCAAACTCGATATCTCAAGGTCTCGCGCAAGACTATCACTCAGGTGAACAATATTAAGAAGGTCAAAATACAACAGTCATTATGCGTATTTAGTGTGTGATAAGATGAATGAATCAAACAAATATGAGGCAGAACTTAAGATGATACTAAGAGAGTTATAGGGCAAGTTTGCCAGACGTAATTGATTTAAGCACGCCATAATCAAGAAGGGGCAGTTCAGGTGGTACCACACAAGAGTCCATATTTCATTCCATGCTGTGTTTAACCTTACCCACTTCTCCTAAAACACACAAGAGGCTCATTATGTGTTTAATATTCACTAGCAGGTGAATAATTTTTATGCAACTCTGATAGTTGGGCAAGATGGATAACTCAATTATCTGAACATCCGTCAGAGCGGAGGGCTTGCTGGCTCTGGAATGCCACCAGCTAAGATTGATGGCTTGAAGACACCGAGAGCTGCTGCTTCACCATCTCATCCAGGCACTCGGCCTGAACGCAGCGTTTGATTCGGCAGAAGACCGTTTTTCCTCGCCTTTTTCCCTCTTTTCTTGGGAGCACTGTAGGTGAAGCGTCATTACCCCTCAGTCCACTGAAGAGGGGTTCATTATGGGGTTAGTGTGTTGGCAAGACTATTGTTTGGATGATGAATGCACTTGATGAGAGCTTTGGAGAGAAAATTAGTTATCTTTTTTTTTTTTCTCTTTCCCCCCACGTCTACAAAAACATGTCCCCAAAGCTCACTCTCTGCAGTGCTGGAGGGCAAAGCACAAGAACAATTAACACAAGCGATGGGTGAAGCAGTTCAGTTAAAGCAAAGAAGGAATTCATGAAAAATAAGCAAATCACTGGGAACGTCAATCAGGGCCAATGGAGTAATTACAAACACTGCTGCGCGAGTCTATGTGAGGTCAAAAGGAAAACTGAAAGGTTTAGAGTCGAGCACTGAAACCCGAGTTTGAGGGAATGGACAAACACCCTAAACAACAGCCCTGCAAGGCCTGTGTCATAAACTAAAACCAACTAATGAGAAGTGAAGGCAGAGTGATGTCACCCCATCACTCTCACCTCCTTTGTTTCTACACTGCTTTAGGTCTATGGGACCACACAGGTGTTAACCACTGCCTTCAGTTGGTGTGCATGCACACTTATATATTAGGTGATAACACATTAGGTAAGAGAAAGTGTGTTTGGAAATGCCAACAGTAAATGTCAATTAAAAATTAAAAGAGTGCGGGAAAATGTGAGGTCTGAGGGGAGTGTTTGTTTACTTCTTTTGACATAATCATGCTTATATGAGCAGGCTGCCGGCTGACATGAGGGAACGTACTTTGTCAGTTGTTTTAATATACTCAGACAAGGCCACCCCAGTAAATATCAATAAGAGAAAGCCTTGAGCAAACATTTAAGACTCAGAGTAACCCTAACCATCCAATCAAGTGGTTAGTATACCCATATTTTGACTATAAACTAATGCCACGACAAACAAAGATAGTCAAAGACAGATTTGTTTTCAATATAACAAAAAAAACCACACATTAAAGTGACACAATGTGGGATTTGCTCTTGGGGTCCCCCCACAGTTGGTAGATGGTATAGCCTTTTACAACAGTCTTATATGTCAAAGCAGGATTTCTAATGCACAAACAACCATGTCTTCAGACCAGATACAGTAGCCTATGTTATAGCATTGTATATAACAATGCTATAACTATAGTGCCAATGCAGGCAATGCAGACCTGCAGGTTGAAATCCTGTATGGTGTCGCTTTAAAAGATATCGTGAAATATCACATCACATGACACATAATTTAAGTACTTTTCATTTTCAAAAATGATAAAAAAAAACTGATTTTTTTTCTTATCAACTTTCTTTTCTTCAAAGTCAGTGACTGGCACTTCCAAAACACACACCTCAGTGACTTTTTGTTCTCGATGCCCAACAATAAAAGGGCATTTCCTTCTGCAACGCAGGCCATTTCCAAATAAAATGACGTTACTCTGGGAAAATAAAATGCATCACTGATCATGACCGTGACCTCATCTTGTGCATTTTAACTACTCATTGATGTTAGATGAATCATCATCCTTGAAAATCAAATGTAGGTCAGTTCCGCGTAGGCCGGAATAGGCTCTGGTAAAAGTATACATGTGAAGAAAAAGAACAACGGCGTTTCAAAACAGGTGATGTATGTTAAGGAACTATGATCTCGTTGAGGGACTAGGGATCTAGGCACAAAACCCCGACATGGAATTCATGGAAAGCAGCTTCTCTTTCTCTGCTGTGGTCTTGATGGAGCTAGAAATGTGATCTTCTGGTGCTGTATCGCACAAATGAAGACAGAGAATGAGAGTGTCTGGCTGTGCCTGGGCTCTGAAACCTCCTGGTGCTCCACACCATGTCACAACATACATGTCAGCTTGGTCTACTTGGTGACAGGGAGGCAAAAAAATGTAAAGAAAACTTGTGATTGACCCTACATTTCTCACTGCATGTGCCCAAACTCAACTGTAACTCAAACGACACCTAGAAGAAAATGACCTAATAATGATTTTCACTGATATTAAACAGTTAAAGGCTGATTTCTGACATCACTTATATCATGAGTGGGAAACTTATGTATACATTTTATAACCTTATAAACTTTCACGTGTATTCAGGGTAAATAACCTGTTACTATAATCGAGATGAAAGTCTTATCCTCAAGTGACAATGAGAAAAGTCAACATGTTGTGCATCTTATTCATTTTCGAGCTGGGAAACACAAGGAACGCACAACTGCTCGAGTGTGCACACACGCGTACACGCGTCTGCTGCCCTAGGGTCACACCACAAGGGCCCGTTCCCATCCAGAGGTTCTCATGACAACAGATGCAATGGATTAATCACCCATTTCCCAGCTTTCCTTTGAAAACAATATGTGTACTCTGGAAAACAATGAGGCTCCCAGGCAGACCATTCAGGCTGTAAAGGGCTCCAGTGACAGAGGTGGATGTGGAAGTAGTGTGATGTGCACATGTGCTATAGAGAAGTCTGGGGTTTGTGTGGCCTACGCCAAAGAGGAAGTGGTTAGCTTTGGAAGACAGAGATATGAGTTGCATTTATAATGCTGAGAAAATAAGCTTTGTCAGTGGTTTGTGGTCAAAAAAGGAGAAGTTATAAATAACATGCAGAGCAAGGAAAATAGTACTTGCGCTATTGTATCCTCTTTTTCTTTTTTTAAGTTAAAGGTGATAAAATGTTATGAAAACAAGACACAGTGGTGAGAATAAAAAAAAAAAAGAAGACTCACCTATTCCAGTAGCTCCAGAACTGCTCATTGAGATATGTGCGATGGCTGTGGTCATCTCCAAAGGAGGCTTTGCTCTCAATCCAGTGCACGATGTGTCCCTCGACGGCTTTTCATAAACAGAAACAGAAAACGCTGGTGACATCAAAGCTACACAAGCAATATCCAGAATATTTCACTGGATTCTTTTCCCCCCTCTCTCAATCACATCAAATGGAAATTGTCTATAAAAATGACAATGTTTTGACAATAATGTAAAACACTTTAAGAATCAGGCATCCAAATATAACAAGCAGTCAAAAAAAATAACGACGTGTATAATGTAAATAACTGACCAATTGGAACCTCCAGAATGATATCAGGTGTTTTGTCATAACCCATAGCTCTCAGTTGGTTTTCATCTATAGGGGGAAAAAAAAGTGCAGAATTTTAACATTTAATTGTTTGAAATATGTTTTATTCTTCGCCGAACAAGTTTTATTAGGTAATCAAACTGTACGGACATCAATCACAGGATACTGACCTAACCACATTCACCAAGGTGCTGGTAACAAAACCCCTAAATGTTAGCCAAGCAGACAAAAATCAGTGGAGGACGGCAAGCACGGTAAAACCATTAACTACATCTGCCACATATTCGCTTCCATTGCACAAAAAAACATAAAGCTCAGTTACAGAAGTGCTCTTTAGTTTGCAGTTTGGCAGGGATTTATAAAATATATAGCAAAAGATCAAGGCCGGCATTATAGCCCCTGGAAGCCTGACCCCTGCCTGCAAACGCTGCAGCCATTGTCCTTGACTTCTGGCGTGCTTCGGCCATTATCCCTACAACACCTGATTTCTCCATTAAATCTCGGGCTGACCAGGTCATTCAGTTCCAAAGGCCTGCCTCTTTGTCTCCAGCCAAGCTCAACTAATGGCACATGGGAGGGAATTGAGGAGAGATGGAGGGTAGCGGTGTCAGTAGTGGTGAGGAGGTAGATGGAGAAAGGGAGCTGAGTGAGGTCAGTCAGGCTGCCAGACGCCTGCAGTGGGGCATCCTGGGTGGGGTAATGTGTGTGTGTGTGTGTGTGTGTATTTGGATTGGGGACCTCTACTCACTCATACTGGTCTGCTGACATTGTCATGTGGCTCTGATCGCCTTTTTACATCACCTTTGATTAAAATTAATGGACCATCCCTGCTGTTGGGTAGCTTATTTCCAATCCATTTATCAGGTGGGGTGAGGCTTGCCTCAGTGGCCCCTGTGCCCCCCAAACTCCAATAGTTTCAGCACAGTCCTCTGTAAAGCCCTGAAGAAAGGTCACCACTCCAGGTCCAAATAAATGATATGGTCTTAATGACAGAGGGAATGACTTTTATCCCCCATCAGTCATCTGACCTAGGGGATGGCGATAATGGGCTAAATGGGAGTAGGGGGTTGCTTTAATATTTTTGGAACAAGATCATTTTGTTGGGAAAGTATTAGGAGAAACTATGAGCTCCCACAATCATGCTGCGATGACTTTCCTCACATGTAGACATTTGATCCCCGTCGACACCAACTCCAGTCAGGGAGCTTCTTCATTACAGAAACAAATCTATTTCATTCACTTTTGGAAAATAAAACACCTCGACAGTCACCGGTTGTGTAACGTAAACAGTGGCCATTCCAGCTAATAAAACATTAACAAGCTTTTATTCTTTAAATATTCATTGCAGGCTGGCGCATAAACAACTAAAGACATTTGATAACAGCGCTGGGGTCCAAAATCAATAAGAGATAACATCCACCGCATCAGTCTCCCTTTACTTAGCTCACACATGAGGCAACACAGCCCCAACCAAAGTCACTTCAAAAATTGTGAGGAGAAGGTCAAGAAATGGCTTACCCAGGAAGGAAAGGTTTCTCTCCTTTAGCTTGTCTCGGAGAAGCACCTCATGCTCTTGGCCAATAGCGCTGAGAAAGGAGAGTCAAGGATTCCAGCATACACTTGGGTAAAAATTGTTCTATTATAAGTGAAAATGATAATGTCTATATAGTAATAAATTTAAACTACTACTATCTTTAAAAACTGTGATCTAGGCGTTATAAAGGCTAAATTCTTGTGTTATGTACGACATTGTATCCGCACGATACGCTAAACAATAGCTCACAGGTAAACCTTGCATGCTAGTAAATCCAAGTTAAAATCACATTAAGTTATAAAGTCTAGGGTTTTCCTCTCTTCTAATTTACGATGCAAAGTGAAAGCCACTTCTTTTTGTGCCGGTCCATAAAGTTTTCGGGTCAACCTTCGTCCGCTTTCACAACAAATCTTCAAAGTGCATTACGAAAATGAGGGAGAAGAAACATATGCCAATTTGGCAAAATGCACGGGGCGTCTGGTCTATTCATTCCTCTAAAATCTTTGAGAGAAAGTGCTTTTTGAATAAATGCCATTTCGCATCAGTATGCACAAAAGGTGGACTTCACAAAAAGGCCGGGGAATCATAAGCAAACCACTCAAATTGGCGTCTAATTAATAGGTCCATTTCCTGACTGACACGCAGGCTGAGAGCGTCCCCACGTGTGGCCAAAGCTCTTTGAAAGCATATAGTCGTGGGGCAGTGATGATGAGCTGTGGTGGAGTCACTGACTTTAAGTTGACACAATACGGTCCGCCAAAGAAAGGTAAAGAGGGAGAAGGAGGGCAGGAGAGGACAGGGTTCACTGACTATGAACAGAAAGAAGCGGCCCCACCACTCTCCAGGGCCCGTGCTATACAGACACACACATACACACACCCATTCAAATGAGTCTCCTCCCCCCTGGAAACGGTTGGTCTGATACCCATCTCTTTGCCACTACATAGCCTGGACACCATTTCCAAGGGGGTATTCATAGCTGGGCAATGAAAGGGACGAGGAAACACTGGGAATATAATGAGTGCAACTGAATTATTAGTAAATAAAACAGATGGGCCATCAAAATTGGGAGTGCAATTTCAACTTGATGTGCCCAGAACTGTTATTGGTTAAGGCGTGGGGGATTCTCAGAACTAAATGCATGAAATCTAAAATTATCTGGGTTAAGTAAAATATCAAACAAAGAACACATGAGGGTTATGAGCGCTATTTTTTTCTTGTATCATAGAACATTGGGTCTGATCCGGTGCGTGCACATGGGGATGCATTTAGATCAGTCTATCCACTCCTCCTCCTCCTCCTTCTTCCTCCATCACCTCCCAGCCTCTGTATCCGTGATAGCGGCATGGCAGGCGGAATGAAACACTTCCTCTGTGAAGCAGAACTTTTATGTCAGGTGAAGCCAGACACATCTCATCCCCTTCAATAGCTCCTCGTCAATTTCGGGCTTAAAATTTTATGGGATAGGATACTGTTTGATGCAGTCTACCAGCGGTCCATAACAGCAGTCATTTATTGTGCACTGAAAAGAGAGGGAAGAAATATTATGGCGTGTGAAAAAAAAAAAAAAAAAAAAGGGGCGGTGGGTGGGTGGGTTGGGACTGTGGGGTTAGGGAAAGAAGAAAACACAGGAGATGCTGGCAGATTTGTAGACATGACTGCCGGCTCTCACGTGACCTGTTCAGCAAACATGAGCACTTACAACATTTAAAATCTCACTGTACCTAAGATTTGTGACGTAAAAATGTGCATAAACATTTGAATGGATCGATAAAAGCATGCATCTCATTATATCTATCACTTTAAGTTGATTCCTGTTATATTTCCGCTTAGAACTGATATTCAAAACACTTACTTGGTGGATGTTTTTGGCCAAAATCTGGTCCTGAATTAAAGACGGCTCCTTCAACATGCTGTTGAGGACTGTTTTAGTGGCTGAGAAAAGAGGGGGGGAAAAAAAGAACATTAATGTAATGCATCATTTTGTTTCTTAGGATTTTAAAAGTAAAAAGGAAACAAAATATAGAGAAAAAAAAAAGAGAGAGATTTGACCCACTGTAATTCACCTCGCCACTGTGAGTGCAGTATTCTCACTGCTCGGTGTCTACACAGATTTGCTATATATAAATGTTTCAGTCCAGAGCACAGGAGCCCCATCGTAGTTTATCTATGTTATGAACGCTGACTATTCTGCATCTCTCATCCCTATTCTTCCTCGACTAACATTATAAATCAGGAAGGAAAGCCCGCTGGATGGATTCGCTGGTACTACAACAGCAAAAAAAAAAAAAAAAATCAAATCCTTAAATCATTACTTAAAAAGACCTGGATTAAATGGATTGCATCATTGTGTGACGAAATGGTTGAAGTACGCCATTTTTGTGATATATATATATATATATATATATATGTACACTGTACATACATATATACACATGGTCCTGACAGACAATACAAGGAATGTTTCCATTCAGATTTATTTCAGGCATGGACGGTGCCTGCACAGAGATTTCCAAGCTTATCTGGTTAACAGTACACAGTTTAAGTATGTAAAAAGATTTTTTATCTATTTACAACAATGGATAAAATGTTGGACACGTCAAATTAAATTAAACAATTAACAAATACGCACAAGAACATAAGCTGTCTTATTCATAGTTAGTATTTGAAGAGAATATTCTAAAATCCTTTAAGGCCTCTGCATCTATGAGAACACTATCACAGAGAGAACAAACAGTGATGTGATCCCTCATCAACACGATGCTGCTATAAAGGAGGAGGGTGGAAAACGAACAAAGCACATCCAGCTCTCCCTCCTCTTTTTCCATTTCTTCTTCATTTCCATCCTTTTCTGCCTCCTCTTCACCATTGCAGCCTCTTCCAGCGACGGCACTCCCCCAGCCCACCCCATAACCCCGCAACTCCCCGTTAAAGCTGCAAGGCACATGAGGGCTGTGCTGTGCTTTATTCCTTTGCTCATTTTTCTCAGAGATTGCACCTTCACACGCAGATCCATACCGTGCTCTTGTGCAGAGCAGGCAGCGGTGAAGGAAGAGAGTTATATTTTCCCCTTGAGTTAGGACACCTCGTGACAAATGATAATGGATAATCAATAAAGCGGGAAATATGAGGCAGCAAACTTTATGAAGCCAGGAGACATATTACTCCCCAACAACACTGTTTTCCCTTAACAAAGTCACTACTCGACTGTGCCTAATAATCTGAAGGAAAATCAAAGGACCTGCAACCACATCAGCAATATTGGCAACTTATTCCACTTTAATGGCATTTTGATTGATTTTTTCCCTCTTCCTAATGGTCGTTTTATAGATTTGACGCTGCTTCTGCAAAACAGTGGTGTGTAATAAACCTCCCCGAAGGCAAACGGCAGCCATTAAAGCTCTTGTCTTACTAGTGCTCATAATTGGAGGGTGACCACCACCACATATTTTGGTCTCTCACATAACACACAAATACACACTTGGAGGACAAGCCTTGCTCCCCTGCTCTCCTAATCTCTTCAGCCCCTTGATATTTTTGGTGGACGGCCATAATTCCCCATCTCCTGGTCTATTCTTGCAGCGGGGTTAAAAATAGCCATAAAAGGTGACCTTGGCACTGACATTGTGGAATTTCAGCCAAGCATTGACCTGATGAAAATGGAAGGCCAGGCCGCTAATAAATCAGGATGCTTTTAAAATGAGTTTACCCTAATGCTCATTCATCACAGGCTATAATGCCATTTGCAGGCCCAGGATTCGCTGCTGTGCACAAACACAGCAGTAAATAACAACAGGGCCCGAGCATCCCTCGCATCGTTGCAGCCTCCAACATCAGCATACATTTATTAAAGACGTCCCCGCCTTGCACGGCAAGACTCCCTCTATGACACCCCAAGCTCCTCTCTGCCTCACTCTCACACAAACACACACACACACACTATGCTCTTTAAATCGCATTCTCCAGGCACACACACACACACACACACACACACACACACACACACACACACACACATAAAACACGCGCAGCAAAATAAAAAGCATAATCTGAGGAACACCAGACACAGAGAACAAAGCCCTGCAGCGCGACTTTGCACCTTGTAAACATTCACAAAATTTACTGTAATTGTCCCATGATGGTATAAATTCTGACTAAGGTATGGCATTAGATTGTCAACATCTGAAAAGAGAAAAGGAAAAAAAAAAGAAGAAAAAAAATCACCCAAGAGGAGAATAATATATGTGAAATGCTATGCCTCCATTGGGATTCGCGAGAGAAAACAACCAGTGCAAACAAACCAAAAGACTGTTTTCATACGTAATTCACAAAACAATAGATATAAACTCTATAAAGCAAGGTAGCAGCAACATAACCTTGGCTTGATTTCTTATTGCAACTTGTGCCATTTGTGACCACTCTTCCGTTCTCCACTAGAGTGAAAAAGTCATTATCTTAAACACAGAAAAATGTTGAGAAAGCTCATTAGATAGCAACATTTGTTGAGGGAGGATCGTAATAAACAGTAACGGATGACGATTGTTATTGCCCCTGACACTGATGAGCTCCTCTGCAAGTTTGTTTATTAATTAAAAAACCCACTTTTTTTCTCCCCTGGGTGGGATGGGGGGTGGGGGGGGGCAACTTCCCATTTCATCTACACAAACCCCCCCCTCCCTCCACACCCCTTTCCGCCTACACTCCCCATGCACAAGCCACTGAGCTGTGGCGGGGCCCTCGTTCATCAAACTTCATGGAGCAAGGGAGAGACAGGTCCTGATAATGTGCGCCCGCTAAAGCTGATTTTCCATGATGAATCTCGGAGCATATAAATTGGCTAATATCTGAAAACATTTACAGATACTAGAGGAATTGACTACTTGTGGGACATGATGGATGAGGCTCTCCGACGCTGGCCGACAGCTCTGCAAATCTCTGCGGCTGCCTAAAGCCCTCATTTGATTTTCCAATTTACTCCTTTTAAATTTATCCTCCCCTATTGAAAAAAAAAACAGAAGATGTGAGAGAGAGAAAGAGAGAGGAGAGAGGAGATGAGAGAAAAGGGGATGAAAAATGTGTGCGTGTGTTTCCTTTAAAAGATATCTGTGGTGGTGTGTACATGCTGGTTGATGATACGAGGTGGTATCTCCTGTGCAGGAGGAGCCCAGTCCCTGAAGAGGTTACTGGGGCAGAAATGATCTGCTTCCACCTGATTCTCCCTGATAGCTATGAGATAGGACGCAACATTTCTCTCAATGTGTGTATGTGTGTGTGTGTGCGCGGCAGGAGTAATCGTGGATCTAGGAGGGCGCTGCTTAGAAGAGAGGCTTCCTAGGTCAGGCCATTAGACTGTGGCAGAGGCTGACTGGAGCTCCTCTGCTGAAAAGGAGTAATTAGTACACTTGTCAAGTGAAGTGCCACGCTGATGCTTACCTCCCTTGCACCCACCCTTTGCGTATACAAAAAAGCACAGAAACACTCATGGCGCCGTTGCCTCCTTACTCCCTCCCTCCTTGCTAATGAAGTGCCCTTGCTCTCACTATTTGAAAAAAAGAAAAGATATACACATCAGCTCCACCATAGTAGAGAGAGGTGAGGAAAAGAGGAGAGGAGCACTTGAAGACAAGAGAGGAGGAACCCTAACAATCACAGTGGATACTAAGTAGAGATTTCACTGGATAGAGCACAGCACAATATCACTTATCAACACGTGTGATCTGCGAAACACTGGAGCTATTATGAACCAAAAGGATCATTGAAGATGCTAACATTCTCACAGTGTTAACATCAAACGCGGGACATTTATAACCTCGTGTACAAGACTTCTGTAAAGGAATGTGACAATAAATCTTAAAAAGGCAGTCGAATCACATGGTTACAAAACACGGAGCGGCAATCTAATCTAGAGTCCGGGCCTTGGGAAAATGGAAAAGGTCAAATAGCTGGCAAAATTGCCTCCTCAAAAAAAGTACGTCTAAATCTAGAGGCACATCAACTCCTGTCAAACGGGGGAATAAAGAAAAAGATGAGGAGATAGCGGGATATGGAAAAGAAAGAGCAGCAGCTCCCCAAATGTGCCTGTAAGTGACTTTGAGAACACAATATGGCCGTTTAAGTCATGGTTTTATCATTTGCAGAAGTCATCAGCAGTGAAGCGAACACATGATGACAGTCACTCTAGCACTGTTTATCTTGCCATCAACACAGCATTTGAATTATAAAATACCACTTTTTTGCAGTGTATGGAATAAATAGTCATTATTTTCATTTTGATCATAGCATTTCAGTGACATTTCATTGATAACCGTTAACAGTCAAACACTGAAACATTTCAAATCACATACTTTTGTGATAGTAAGAAAAAAAAATGCTTTATAGATTACATTACATACACTACATTTTTGCACTTTTTAAAATTCAAATAAATGAATTTGTTTAAACGAAGGGAAATACATGCCCTAGTTTTGTGTTTTTGGAATGTAAACTCAAAAATATCATCCATGTCCCTTCATTTTACACATTTGTCCATTACAAAACCCTGAGACCCTTTAATCTCGTTGTACACTGTATAATGACAATAAAGGTGATTCTGATTCTGAAATGAATTGTGAGATACAAAAATCAAGCGTCGATTGCAGTGCGTTCCCTTAGAATGTTACCGCTGTACAGTGACGCGCGTAAAGTGGATCACAAACAGTGTAAAGTGCACGCGTGACCTTTCTTCTCCCACTGCTCCTCTGTTTTCATAAGACAAGGAGCATTATGGATGTTGATATTATATTCAATACGTGATAAAACTGCTTTAAATGTATTGATTTATTTTTACAAAACGCCGGATAGTCTTCCCTTCTGCTTGACTGATGCTCTTTCCAATACTTTTGCTGCACAGAGAGGGTGAAGGCAGCTCATCGGTGGTGTTGTCATGTTGAGGTGTAGTGGTGTTTGTAGTGGGAAAGAGGGAGGGCAGTGTGTGTGTGTGTGTTGGGGTGGTGGAGGAGGAGGGGGGGACTACAAAGAGAGCAAAACAACAAGGAAAGGACAGAAAACAATTTAAAACTCGGTATTGATCCAGCACTAGTGATTGTACATATATTCTACAGTCCCAAAGGTCCCATTCCTGTGTCTCTTAAATGCAAAGGGAGAGAGAAGGGGAATAAAAAAAATAATGGTGCGAGGCAAAGGCAACCCACTCACCCTGTTGGGTGTAATGTCCCTTATATAGAAGTTTATCGATCTTTGCAGAGCTGCCCGCTTGCCCTCCCTATGGAGTCCGACAAAAACACACAAATACACACACACACACACACGCTGGAGTGCATTTGGTGGCCTGTAGGGCACCGTGATAGATATGCCTGCCAATAGCGCTGAACCAACCTGTTAGCTAATTGCCAACAAAGACAATTATCCTTGCATTGTTTCATAATGGAAACACATTAATTGAGTCTAATATACACACGGGGAGACGTGGACGTTGGACGATTTGACCGTGCCACCCATGCAGGCAGCGATTCATTTGCAAAGGCCAAGCAGGTCGCCGGAGGGATTGCACAAAGGCTCTTTAAAAATAGAACTGACAACAGTGGAAAAAGTAATGAAATGTTCATATGTGCACATTTAATTCTCATATAGTGGCATTCAAATATTTTACCAGAGAAAATTCAAAGTGGACTTTAATGATCAACACGTGTGATGATCTAAATCACGTCGGCTTTGTCACAGATATGATACGAATCGGCGTTTATCCTGTAAAAGCCACCTCAACTCTGTGAAATCCCTCCCTGCAAGAGGAACCCTGACCATGACATTATTCCCTCAGCCTGCAAAACAGTGAGATGCTTACAACAAGACGATTACGACACCGTCTCAAAATTAATCAAAAGCATCGTGCGGGAAGTTTCATCTGCTGCAAATCTATTCTGAGCAATAATACAGCATGTTTTCACTGTATGGAGATGAAGGTATGCAATGTGCCATTATCTGAGACAAGAGTGTTTCTCCTGGATGAATGCCCTGTTCTACAAGCTGCACAGACTAGTATTTTGACAGGCAGTGGATAACAGTGGGTCCAAAGCAATCACGCCGCTGACTTTGACAAATGACTGTGCTGTGACAAAGTTGAAAATAACACACATCCACTTTAATCTCGTTCTTGATTAAATTGGAAGCGCGTCTTTTTGACATGCGATTCACTCTCAACGCGCTGACTACTGTTCAGACACACAACCGAATACCCAGTCCTCAGAATGAGCCGTTTTAGTTAGGGTAATTCCAGATTAACGGCACAAAGGAGAATAATTACATGTGTACATAATACCAGAAAGAAAATATAATAAGTATTTACACAGTTTTTCGACAATGTCTTTGATAACGTTACTAAGTTCCCTCAGCACCAGTAGGTTTAGAGAGAGAGAGAGAAAGAAAGGGATGAGAGGAGAGGAGAAGGTAGGGGGGGCAGATGAATGCATTGGGGGATGAAGGAGGGTGAGGGGAGAAATCAGGGCTGTTATAAATAACACTGATGAGGTGAGCTAGCATTGATCCACACTGCAGTTGAGAGGTGGGTGGTCCTCTCAGTGCTTAATTGCCAGTCATGTGCCCTGGGATGCAGCTACTACTAAATGTGCTCCGTCTCTCATTAGGCTTCGACAGGCTGAAAATACAGAAGCTACAGCTGAAATTGGAACTTAAACAGAGAGAGATTCAAAAGACAAAGTGCTGCAATTAAGACTGATGGGGGAATGATAGAAAGGACAGAATGGGGAAATGGAAAAAAAACAAAACTGTTACTTACGCATTTCACCCTCCAGGTCCTGAAGGAATCTGTCCAGGATGATTCGAGCCATCAGTGCAGGGGACAGGTCCACCTTAACAGATTGAAAGCCAAAAAAGAGAGAGAGAATTAGCCTGAACAAAAACAGCCTATGGTGTCAATGGGGCCTTAATGCAGCTTCATAAGATAGGGATAGTGAAATTGTTATTCCGCTCTGGAGAACTGCTCCATTTACAGACCTTTAGACTAAACCTCACACATCTAGGAGCAAGTAAAGACATATTTCAAAGAACGTAAAGATAAGGCGCTGAAATTACACAGCCAGTCTGGCTCGGGCTGATGTCACACAGAAAATAATGATTGTAATGTCTCTAAATGATATTATTATGTTTTCAAACCTTGACCTAACTTTCGACAATCCCCCGTGCAAATTGGTCTTTGAAAGCCTTGCTTTGCAATAACCTTTCCCACAGGAACAACAGATTGCCCATTATGCAGCCAAGCTGAATTGCCTTTGCCTCTGTCAAGCGGACAACTGTAGCCTCTCATCTTGTATGAAAAAGCGGCGCACACTCTGCCCGGCTTTAATCATAGGCACCAAGGCAAAACTGTATAAACCAACAGGACACACTGGAGGGACTGTGGGAATGCAGTCCTTAATGGGAAGTTAGAACCTATGGCTGCAGCGCTCTTTGAACACAAAGACACCTTGAGAGAGGTACGAGGTTCTGGTTTGAGTGCAGGAAGGAAGCTCTGACAGGTAAAGCAGCACTAATGACCACTACTGAAGGTATCTACCTGCGACTGCGGGTTCATTCATTCCCGTTAATAATGCCTTTCCACCGAATATAAACTGTAGCACCATTAAAGTGGTAATATCATAACGGCTTGCGGCGGAAAACCAACTGCTCATATTTTCAATGCCTTCACAATGTGCAATTAGTTAGTTAAATGGCCAGGAATCTTAAACTGTACGGACGCGTTTACAAACTTTAAAAGATAAACTAAGCGGACGAAGCACAGCACTGCATTTGCAGTGTTTAAACATCACATGTATATATATATATATACATATATATATGTATGTATATATATACATATACAGTATATGTATATATATATACACATATATATGTATATATATATATATACATATAGATAGATAGATATGTGTATATATACATACATATATTTATATATACATATATACACATATATAAGTATATATATGTATATGCTGAGAATAAGAAGACGCATAGAGTTACTACTAAAATTCACAATTTATACTCAGTATAAAATAAAAATGCTTAAAGACATTGCCATTTCAGGCCAGCTTGTTATGAAACACAATGTACTCGCAGCCAAAGATAATTTTTTCTCTTAGCATAATTGGAGACCAAAAGTGAATTTGCCCTCAGCCTGTAATGAGAACGGTGCATTTCATCTTTTCTCTGATGCTTCCCGGTAACCCTGCGAGCAGTGAGACGGCTCCTTTCTAAACAATAACCCAGAATAGTAGCCGTGAACATCTCCATAATATTGCACTAAGAAGACAGCTGGCGAAATAGTCTAAATGCGTCTATAATAATTAAGGGGTGAGCACAGAGTTTACATCTTCATTACGACCTCTGATAGCAGTTTAGACTTTGCATTGTAGCCTGCAGCTAGCTCTGTTTCCCCCTAACGCTCCTCATTTTGTCTCCCTTTCCTTTTCTCATCTCGGTCCTCTTGCTTCTTTGTGCTTATTGGCTGGTTCTCCATTCACACCTTTGGATAACAAGAGGGCATCAGACTCCTAGTAACCTGCATCAGAGCTGACACATGAAAAATGGCAACATTACCATCACTGGCCCAGACTGAATAAGGACCACCTGATTAGTTCAGGTAGTTGCTTCTTCCTAATTTTCATATTAATCATGAATCCGTCTTCACTCTCGAGTCAGACTGCGGCCCTTCACGAGTTCAATGTGTGACTAAAATTCACAGAGCATGGAATTCTGGCTGAAAATAATTATTGTTCAGTAAAACTCGGGGTTTTTATAAGTCCCATACGCTAATAGGTGTCACACACAATGCAGAGTATATGCAGCTGTTCCGGAGCCTGTAAGTTTAGGTAACCTTTACACAAACATTCATAAAAAGCGTGCAAAAAAGAAAACACCAAATGTTGAGTTTAGAAACCTTGTAGAAGGGCAAAAGAAAAAGAAATCCACCAATACTTTTCATCACTGTTAATCATTTCCCTCTGTTGGAGATATACTGTCTCATAAAAGGGATGGAACTACATCAATTAGCGATCTGGGAGACCATGAGTGCTTGGTTTAAATGTTAAGTAGCATATTAAAATGACAGTTAAATGGTTCATAGACAGTTATCTCTGAGCTGGATTTAATCCTTTGGAGGGAAAAAAAAAAACATGTGTCAATTAAACGGAGAATGAATAATGGCAGTTAGCTTTGAGGTGCCACTGATGCATATGAGCTACTCTTATTTTAAAAGAAACCCTCAAATCTCATCGCCTGGTGGTAAGCACCGATAAAAATTTAAATATGCATTTAAAGAAGTTAAAAAGGTCACACAGCCCATTCTCACAGTAAATAAAAAAAAATCGCGTATCTCATCAAAATTAAAATTTGTAATAATCTTGAAATTGATTGTATTGATTTACATGGTAATTCCTAATAATCCACCAAATAGTAACTGCTGATTTATTATTTGACACTGCAGAAATTATATTTTACTTAATCAGCACAAAAATATTTTTTTTTATAATAACACTCACTATGTTAAGTTTACACCACCTAATATCTTGAATTCACGTTTTGTGCACGTTTACAACTGCTACCACGTCAGCCGCAGCACACATGCTACACTAACCTGCCAAAGTAAACAAATGATGGAGTGATGAAGAGAGGATTTGACCAATGACCCTGACCTGACCTGTCCAGGTTTTTTGGCAACTCGGCCTGAACTGCAATTTGCACAATTACATGATAAAACACAAAAAAAGTGTTTTCACATCTGCTTAATGGAGATGAGTTAATTACTTCAAATAATTGATAATGATGCAGACTATTTTACCAATTTTGATAATGACAAACAGACAGGAGGTTGGAGGGGGGGTGGATCAAAAACCACAACCTACTTCTATTTGTCCATTTGGAGAAAAATGCATGCATCCACTGGGGAGATATTTAAAGTCATAGAAGATAAAAAAAACAAGGTTATGCCATTACCTCATTGGCCAACTCCAGCAGGACAGGAGCACTGGGATACGCCTTGCTTTCACTCAGATACCTTCGTTATGACAAAGAACATCAGTTAAGAAAAAAAAAAAAAAAAAAAAGATGAAATAAAGAAAACAGACAACACAGGGGCAGACAAAAGGGTAGAGGGGACCAGAGCAGGCTAGCCAAGACATGCTAATGTCCCTGATGACTTTGCCCTAGGTGGCATATGGCAGGCTTGGTGCGGTTAAACAGCAGTGCTTGAAGGGCTTCAAATTTCTTTGACGCCAGACAAGCATATGATAGTTAGTTAACCCCTGCCGCCCAAAAAGCCCTTTTTTCCCTCCCCAGCTAAAACAGCAGCTCCCTCTGATCATCCCTGAGGTTTGTTGTTGTAAGTGAATTAGAAGTGCATTATCCAGCCTTGTTTTCCCCAGAACAATGGCCTAATAAGCTAGATAAAAACTAATTGCAATATGCAAAGAGACCCCCCCCAGCCCCCCCTCCCAGGGTGTTTTTTTTCTTTTTTTTAATTTATCTGAATTTATTGAATTACTGATAATCATCTCATCCCAAGGCAAATGTCCAATGGCTGGTTATTTATTTATTTATTCTTATGTTGTCCCTGTGACATGGAGAGCTTTAGCATAGCAGGTACATGTGGAGGTCTGGAGTGAATCCTGAGTGTGGTTATTCGGAGATTATATCTGTCATGGTGGCTCACCGACTCTTTAGTACAATAAAAGGAAAAAAAAAGCACATGCAAGAGAGGGTTGGATAAGAACATTTTTTTTTAAAAATAGCAATTAAGTAATACTACCGTTGATAGTGGCTTTCAATAACATCCGGTGTATGATGTCTTGAGATTGTTCTTTTGGTCCGTTTCTGTCACAGAGATGTAATCGTAAAACAATAACGTCAAAACAATATTACTTATCGCGAGGCAAAAGCAGTGCATTGTAAATCAAGGCCAAACGGCAGACCCGTTCAGCTGTGGCTCATGTTTTTCATGCTCTATTGTATATGAACAAGTGCAAGAGATCTTGGGTCACAGTAATTTAATATCAATAAGTTTGCGGGGGGGGGCGGGGGGTCAAAGTGTGCCACAGCAACCTTGTCCATACCCTCGTTCCCCTTTTTCATTTCCCCTTTTTCGATCAAACAATGACCCCATTCCACATTCCACACCCTGACATTTCCATGCAATTCAATTTCCGCGAGGGAGGGGGAAAGGATAAAAAAAAAAAGGAAGAGCACTGGTTAAAAAACAACTTATTTAAAAACTACTACACACAAAAAAAAAAATGTAATTCCACGGAGACGGGCAGTGTGACTGACACCTGTCAGGGGGATGATAAATGACTCCATTTTCTGCCTGTGCTGCCTTCTGCCACTGGCGGCAGCGGCCATTTATCATCATCCGCTGTCAGCCGTGGAAAGCAGCAGTGACAGTGCGAGTCAGCAAACATTTAGCACACGCAGCCGCACTACACGGGGAAATTATTATTGTCAGAATAATAATGGTTTAGCATAATTTATTACAGGTCCACCAAATAAGCAGGGGCTAGATGTTATTAGACAGATGGATGGGAAGGCTTGGCAGACATCCACCGAGGCTCAGGCAAGCAAGAGCCCTCAACGTGAACGTGGGGGGGAGGAGGAGGGGATAACGGTGGTGGTAGCGGGGAGGGTGAAATAAACGTGGGTATAGTGGAGGTGGTGGTGGGGGGGGGCATCCTCCAAACCAATCAGAGAGCTGGCAGTTCAATTACAAAGAAATAAAGGGACATTCATCATTCAATTAGGCACCTGTCAGGGCTCACAAAGGAAGAAAACTTCTAACCTGGTACTCCAGGGAGAAGATGCTCAGAAGAGTGGACTGCGAGTGACTGGAACAAATAAAAGAAGGACAAAGTTAATTACCAGAGTGCATTGCACAGAGACAAAGGGAGAGGGGGAGCTTCAAAGCCGGGGCCAGCTGCCCTGTAATCTAAAAGAACATGAAAACAAGTGTGGCAAAGTTGTTCCAGATGAACACCTCTGACAAAGGATTCCTGCCACGATGGTGTGGGGGTGCGAGAAAGAGGGGTGGTATGAGAGATGAGGAAAATATAGCCTCTCTTTTCTTTTATTAACTCATACATACCATCGTCTTCCATCCCCTTTGTTGCAGCAAGAGTGGTGAAAGCTAAATTGTTCAGAAACGAAGTGCCGTTTCTGGTTCTGCTGTGTTGTAAAACTACAAAAGGCAAGAAGGCGCTGCCAAACTAAACATGGAAAAATCACGAAATTTATGACCCTGCGTCAGAAGATGTTTGTTTTTGCGAAGTACGGATGACCGCTGTGTCTGTATTTGTTTGTGTGAGTACTACAGCGATACACAGATAAGACAAGAGTTCTCCTGCTTCACCCTCAGTGATGGCATATGGGCCGTATGGGATCCCTCCCACTATAACTGATGGGCTTTGAAAATGGAAACTTTCACTGCAGGAAGCTGGGACTCCCAGGAGTCAGTCAATTCCATGGGTTGCCATAAGCTACATTCATCTCCAGCTCCAGTCAATGTCAAACACCTGGCAGCGAGGCAAACCTAGAAAACAGGCAGCTCCTACAGGGATTCACAGCCCCCTCAATGTCCCTCCCCAACTCATGCAGCGTCCTCTGGGTTCAAGATATCTAAAGTGGTGACAGATAATATTCTAATTGGATGGTACACACCTCCACCGTGCATACACAAAACCATACAAACGCTGTATAGAGGCATGCACACACAGCGCTGTGGTGGTCTCCAGTGGTCTCGATGTTCTGCTCTCAGTTCATTTGATAGTTAAATTTAATGGACTTTTCGTTACAAGTCACAAGAGAATGTATGTAAATACTGACAAGAAGCCGATGCTCCCAATCTGCATCGGAATATTAAGTCCACATAGACCTTCAACATCAATCACTATAACCCATAAAATAACCATGTGACATGTGAACAAAGCCAAAGGAATCTCAAACACCGATTTCTGTCTAGAGTCTCAGCCTGTGACCATATCTTCATAAAACCATTTCAACCACTGGAACAGTTTAGCACTTTATAATCACTTATCCCACCAAAGACGTCATCTTGGGTTCCCCAGATGGCAGATTAAAACAGTTTGAAATCTGCTCTGGCTGGAGAGCAGCGAAACCCCAAATATTCTAACTCTGTGGTTCTCAAAACATTGCACAGATGAGTCACAATTACAGTCACAAAGGACAAGGGCAAAATGTTTGAGGTGAGAAAGAAGTGTGTGTGTGTGTGAGGGGGGAAACGCAGAAGAAAATTAAAAAAACATTGCAACCTCAGCATTAATTTACAATGATGTTTGGGGACAAAGGGGCCACTGCAATTAAGTGGGCCATTAAATGATCAACTGTCAACATGTGGACACTTAAGTGAGAGAAAAAGAAAGAAATTCTTCCACACTTCAACCTTGCACCTGAGCATTTCAGCAACATTACAGCCTTATTGTTGGCATGGGACCATCGCGATCCCTCCGTTGGAACAGACATCTGTTAGGCTTTAAATGGATTACTCTCTATAATGAGCATGATTACGGCCTAATTGCTAAATCTATACCCTGTTAACTTTAAAGGGACATAAACTGTTCTTAATATCTGGGAAAACATATCTGTTTCAAAAACACTAAGAACTCCGGGGGCTTGTGTTTCGCTTTGTTGCCGTAATCAGTTTCTGTCAACAGAAAAACTGCACAACTCCTGAAAATAAGCGAAGCAAGAAAAGAAAAAAAAAAAAACACACACACACCAAATATTTTATATTTTAAGTCAATCAAAAAAAAAATTAGGCCGATGCAAAGAGATGAGCACAGGTATCTGGATCCAAACCAAGAGTTGTCTACATTTTATTGAGTCTGTCAAGTTTTACATCGCACTCATATTATATAATGCCCATTTTTCCCTTTGACAGACATTAATAGTAATTTACTGCAGGCTTTACATTAATGTATATCCAACCTGTGCTCTCCTGGGCACAGTATGCTCAGTTCATGCTAAAATATGGAGCCAAGAGCAGTGTTACTATGGGATCTGATGTGCCTGCTGAACAGTAGCATTACATTTTTTACTGTAATATATAATATATCCATCTCCTTACCTCATAATACCAGGTTATCCTTAGTTCAGATGTTGTAAATGGAAACAATCCAAATTATTCAAACACCTATCTTTCATATTAGCATATTTAAAAAGTGCTAGTAATTTAAGCATTTTATTTTAATTAATTTGATTAATAATCTGTTGATTATTTTCTCCATTCATTTGGTCATAAAAAGTCAGAAAATATTAAGATGCATTGATTTCTGTTTCTCAAACCGAAAAATGATGATGTTCCCAAGTGTCATGTTGTGTCCACAAACCACACTCATTTTAATGATTTATTTGTTATCTGGGGCAAGGAAACCAGAAAATATTCACATTTAAGAAGCCAACAAAATCTGAGATCATGTTTATTTATTTAAAAACTCACACGCTGATTAAACGATTATCAAAATAGTTGACAGTTAATTTACTTTTTTTTTTCTCTCAGCTTCTCCCTCTCTAGGGTGGGCCACAGATATTTTGTTTTAACGACGGATGCCCTTCATGACGCATCCCTCCCATTTATCCAGGCTTGTGACCGGCACTAGGAGTACACTGGATGTGGCCCCCGTGGCTGGGGTCTGACAATTAATTTATGAACCGTTTTAATTAAGGAGTGATTGATTAATCATTGCAGCCCTGTACTGATGTCTAGTATTTAAAATAAAAATTAGACAAAAATATCTGTATACACTAAAAACTTTGTTTTAATGCAGTAGCAGAAAACCCTGTCGTACTTAGTTAAACAACTTTCAGTGAAGTTATTGAAATGTAACATGCAAACAAGAAAACCTTTTGAAAATCAATTTTTAAGAGTCTGTGACACTGCAGCACATTCTAACGCTGACCTTTACGTGAGAGGGGAAAAATAAAAATCCTCCCTCTTGGATATAATTTAGAACGTGAGGAAACAGAAGGCTCGGAGACAGAAGAGTGGTTAGGGAATCATTCACTCTAGACCTAATTACCCGTCCTTACAACATAAGACGGAGCATTAATATGCACTGGCACCCAAAATAGTAAAGTAGCAGATTAAATTAAAAACAATTAGGCACTTTCACTTTGTCATTGGGCTGGTATGGTTGTCTGGTCAGTGCTTCAGGCTCTATTAAGCTAGGCTATCTAGTGTTTATGAATCCGACAAATTCAAGCTCAAGTGTTGAATTACCTTATTTCCCTGTGCATTCAGAGAGTCGTATACGCACACGGGGCGAAAAAAACAGCCTAGAAATCCCCATCAACCTAATTAATGGGAGATTGGGGGTAAATCAAGCTATCAATTATATTCAGAATCTTCCTATTTACAAATAATTAATTATAAACAATAGCTGTAATTTAGGTAATGAAAGCCACCTGGCTAATGGCATTGCTATCATATGCTGCGACAATACTAAGCATTTGGTGAATCTGCATGCAGGGGAGTGTTGCATGGTGCGACTCTTCAGGGCATGGAACTGGCTAATTGAGGAATAGCACATATTTTTTTACTAATGGTGATGAAGCTATTTTGAAAAGAGAATGATACTAAAATCAATGAAAATATTGCTTGGATTTAAGACCTCAATCGACTGATTCTACTGAAAAAAATATTAGCCTCCAAGCGCATACCTTTTGTCTCCATCTTCTTCACCGAGAAGATGCTAAAATCATACATTTAATTTTCTATAGTTTTATATGTTATACAGTGTAAAACAGTGCAGAGAGGGTTAAACACCCTGGATATGCAAATGCTGCTAATTATGCATGCTGATAGGCAAAAGGCTAACATCTGTTTCTCTGCTGAGTCTACCATCAGCAGCAGCTAAACAAATGTGGAGGGGAATTCTTTATGTGTTAATGTATAAATGTGATATATTTTGACAAGAGATAGAAACAAACAGAAATCTCACTGTGTCACGCAGCTTCAAACAAATACTTGCACAATGCGCGCACGTGTTTACAGTTCAAACTCGACTTTCCCGCAAAACAACGACAAAGGCCACCTTCAATTTCAACTGACAGACCAGAATTCATGTATAGTTGTAGGAATGTGTCAGTCAGTTATTTATTTTCTAATATTCATCTTTAGCTTTCATAGATGAGGAAGCATAGGTCTAATTCAGATTGCATTTTACTACATTTACTAAGAGTGACACCCCCATCACTTCTCTGCACAAGACCATAGAAAACCAAAAGGAGCCTGCAAGGGGATTGTGCACAGAAATGGCTTTAGCAGAAGCACAATGCCACATCTTACTGCCTACAACTGTCCTAATATACAAAACAAATATGACCCCTACACCCAGCCTCCTCCACTTTATTACAATCTTTAAAATTTCTGTCTGCTGAGTTGCCCTGAGATGTCACAACTATTACGTAGTGGTGGCAAAAAGGGAGGGAGAGCTCCCACAATCAACACCCTAATTGTGATTCCTTCCGATAGTTGTGGATCTCTTTTAGACACAGTCTGTGACAAACCGGGTTTAACTATTATAGTATGCGTTGCCATTGTTATAGCGCAATTATTGTCATCGCTCTTTCTGCAGACTCTCATGGAAAATTGAAAACGAAGTCCGTGTTTTCCGTCAAGAGGCGAGCGTCCACTAGTCTAGCAAAAAAAAAGGCATTACATTGACCAATTGCCTACTCCTCCAAGCGTGGCTAGGGAACTTGTACCATTGTGAACAATTTGGTTCATTCTTCTTTTGCAATTGATCGCAGTATGTAAAGAAGAACCCTTGGGGCGAGACACTCCAACATAGCTGCCCAGCTAAAATGCGCTACCCTAAGTTGTAGTGTTCCTCTTTGTGAACGGAAAACACGTTAGCCTTACACAATCTCATAACCCTGTGTCAATAATTCAAACATCACATTTTGTCTAATTACCAAATAACCACAGTTTTAACCTTCAAGATATAGTGTCCAATAGAATCACTATTTCCCATACCTTACTGTACTTGAGCAGCAGGCTGCTTGCCTCAGTGTTTTTGGACCAATGAGGCGAGAAGGCTTTACAATCTATAACGTGTGCTTGGACAACATCCCTACGATATGAGGAGGAAGAAGTCATTCCTGTGCTTCCTAATCAAGTAATTGATTGCATCTATTATTCATGAACTCCTTAGCCTGACATGAAGTTGTAAACTCAGCACGGCTTCTCCTTTTTCTCCCCTCTGCTTACACACTTCATTCATCCCCACATCCTTCCAATGCTCATCTAACCACATAAAGCTGTGGAATTAGCTTGCTAGTCTCTGGGCCTTCAAGGGTTGTACCCCTTAGCCCCAACTGCCAGTTTATGTTTTGTTCAATATGGGCAGCCAGAAGTGTGAGGCCATGCACTGGAGGCTGCGGGAGCTGCCCCCACAGGCTCTGCACTAGATCAGTCTCTGGGTAATGTCATTGCCACTTCTGGGCTATTAAATAGCTGAGGAATTCTACCTCCACAAGAGTTACAATTGTACAACTCCTTTAAAACCACAGAGACAATGGTAGAAAAGAGAAGTAGAACTAACTCAATCCAATCAACAATTTTAACTGAAATAACCCCCAGATTATTTATTGGCGTGGTCTATTTACATTTTTTAAAAACATGATCCAGGTGAGTTTTAAGGTTGTTGTTTTGCTTTTTTAAATTATTGTTATTTTTTATATGTGTGCGTGAACCAATACTGTCAACAAAAAAAGGTAGAATTAATTCTATGACATAAGTACAATTGTTTAAGTGAGAATTACTGTATTAATGGACTTCAAAAACTAAAAACCAACTGTATTGTACCTTGTAAAAGATAGGTTGACCTAAAGACATAATCTTTATCGTCAATCATAATCTTTTAAGTCTTTTGTCAAGTCCTGAGAAAGAAGTTAAACAACATGAATAAAGGGGTCTGCTAGTTTAATGCATTGTGCCCACGACCAAATCCCAGGGTTTAACCATGGTGTTAAAAAAGAGAGATAAACATTACAGCCACAATAAATAATCAATGAGCAACTCCCTAAGCTTCATCCTGAGCCAAGATATTACCATCAAAAACAAAGTGTCTGTAGCCAAGAAATCACCATATCAATGACACATGCCACAACAACCCTGCCCCATGCCTTCCTTCCAAAGATCATGCTAGATAAACCCCAAATAACAAAGAAATTAACAAATGCTTGACATTTGCTCGACATCCATTATTCTGACACTTCTTCAGAATTTCAAAAGGCTGAACGCATGCTTAATCAACATTCATATTCCCAGAGCGAGCCCCAGCACCATATTGCAGCCCGCCTCAATGCTGATGAAAACGGCACATTAGGGCCCGATTCGAAAAACGTTCAGGGACTCCTCACCAGGGAGCTGTGTGAGTGTGTCGGAGAGAGGGAGTTAAGGATGGAGAGGCACTGGTTGTGTTTAGAGGGGAGGATGCTTCTGACTTTGTTATTGAAGCATTTCCCACAACAGAGGCATCTGCCCTTTTCTGCACACCCTCCAACTTTGAGGACTGTGAAAGCCATATGAGGTGTGAGCTGAATGACATTTTAAAGAGGGGGGTAATCATTACATCCAAATTCATTCATAATATAGCACAGACGGACACGGAGGGCTCTCACACTCCCTCCCTCTTTTTCTCGCCCTCCTTACACAGACTCTCTCTGGGGACAAAGGGTGGAAGGACTGGGGTCCCCCTCCGGACCCAGTGGAAGCCAGGCAAGGCCTCAGAGAGCATCCCATCATTTCCAATTCTAATAAGTGGCAAGAGTAGGACCTGATGGGACTGATGTCACATTTCTCCCCACACCAGCCTGCGATGAGCCCTCCCACAGCCCCTCCAATGCCGAGCCACGGTCCAGATACTAGACAGGACACCATGGTTGGCTAAGAGGAGGGCGAGGAAGAAAGGGCACGAATGGGGGTTGATATTTGCATGTCCCTCCATTGTGAGTGGGGGTAAAAAGTGACAGCACCGTGTCCAATTCTTTCCCCCAAGAGCAGCTCGGGCCCAGCGAGGGAGGCCAGGCTGACAGATGACTCCCAACATCTGTGTTATGCAGCCGTTACAGATGAGGGACTCCACATCACAATCTCTCTCTTTTCTATCTGTCTATAGGACACTCCCTCTCTCCTCCCACCACCCATAATTATAGCACAACAGAAAGACTGACAGACGTTCTGTGGAAATTACCCTGAAATGGTCTATCACAATAATTTTGTCCAAAGTTTCCTCCCTTTGAATGTGCAATAAAAAGCAATGATTACGAAATGGTTCGATGGTCAATACAGAATTTAAAGACTTCAGGATAATGGCAGTCCCTATGGATCTACATCAATGGAACTTGGCTAATGTTTAGTTCCACAACCAATACATAAATGTTGGGCAACATAGTTAAAATGTATCTGGAATTCTAAATATAAAATAAATATATATTTTTTTAATGATCAAAAATAAATATGAAACAAGCTAAATTATGCTGACAGGTCTTTGTACATGCAATGCACATTAATGTTTCCTTTTAGAATTAGTATTCAATTACACTTTGTTTTAAAAACTTTACATTTTCTCTCTTAAAATAATAACATTGTGCTTTTATGTCATTGATGAAATATTATTTCCAAATCAAAATAAAAAGGTGACACTGAATTATTATTTAGCTCATCCAGTCGGTATGCATTTCCATACATCATATATTATGTCCATACAGTGAATGAAAAGGCGTTAATATAAAAAAAAATTGTGTGGAAAAATACATGACACCCCCAAAGTCACACCCACCACAGTGGCAGACAACACATTAATACACAGTTCACTCAACATTAGTTGCATCATTCAAAATTCACCCACAGTGGAATGCAAAATTATGCTGATATCCCTTCCTATAACTCTTCCTATTACAACCCAAATAATATTTTGCCCACCCTTTCAGTGCAGGGCTGTCCACAACAAACCCTGACCCTCCTCCTGCTCCCCCTGCCAGCCTCAGCATGGCCAATATTTACGCAATGGCAGGGCTCCCACATAGTCCGAGGGGACAGGCAGGTTGTGGGGAGGGGGTGGCTGACTGCCGTGCCTGAGCGCATGCTAAGAGATGATGGATGGCCTAGTCGATATGTTATGTCTTAAGAGCCTGATTTCCTGCCAGTCCAATCACTAACCCTCCAGAGCCCAGCTCAGCTGATTGGACAACCAGAATAATTTCGCAGGCTGTGAAAACACTGCTGCCATGCCTGTCTGTCAGGCCCAGTGACGAGACTCAGGGATTTTTAAAGTGCAAGGGCCTCCCCAGGACTGGTTATGGTGAATGGAATAACAACAATAAACAGTAAGACTAAACAAAAGAGCCAGCACCTCCGGGAGAGAAAAATCGTGCAGAATTATTGGAATGAAAACTGTCCAATGTTTTTCTTTAATTACTACACACACCAGTACCACATTTCGAAAAAAAAAATTGGCATTAGAGTGTTTGTTAAAGACAGTTTGGATTAAGAAACCAAAAGGAGAAAAGAGACTCAAAATAAACATGAGTGGGGCCTCCCAGCTTTGGTGCCGAAACATACAGGATATTGGATGCACTTCATAGGCATGATATATTAGGCAAAATGCTGACAGTAAGAACAAAGGTTAGCTCAAGCTCAGCTCAGTCCCCTTTGGGGACCTGATACTTTCTTCTAGATTGGTGATTAGGGCACAATGGAAGTCGGAAGCTCCAAATACATGTGACTTTGTAAGTGACCTCTATGGGATCAGCCATGCTGTCCGGGTGTCCTGCTAGCCTTGGGGGATTACACATGTTACGTTCAATAAAGTGAGGGCCTTCAGTGTCAAGGAGAAAAGCAAACAAAACCATTAACCTCTCTCTTCGATTTCTGGACGCGCAGGCACTGCATGGCAAAACACTGGCTAATGTTATGGTAAAAGCCTCTAAGGAAACCTGTATGGATTTAATTAGCAATAATAAGAAAAAAAATTCAATTTTATGAAAAATATGCAATAATAAAAGGTTATTGGAATTAATGGGAAAACAGTAATTAAAAAAATGCATAAAGTTTTTTAGATTTAAAGGAGTTGGACAGTATGGCCAATCAATAAACGGCAAATGCAATTAAGTGCAATGGAAACATTCAATGTATAAAAGGAAGACATCTATAAATCCCAAGACTGAAATGTTACTTCAGCTTCCACATGTCACTGCACTGGAAAAATGGACTTAGAGTTATTATGTGTGGACTAATGAGAAAACCACATAATCCCTCGACTTAGCTCGAAAAACAAATACTATTACAATAATAGATGGAAGCTGCAATGAAATGCCACCATGTATCAACAGCTACTGGTGCTTTTGTATTTCCGTCATCAAGTTATGTCTTTTTTTTCCTTCTGTGGTGACCAAGACTTAAATTATTGTGCCACCTACTGCTTATCTTGGGGCACAAACTCCTGACAGATAGTGGGAGGAAACACATAAATACACACATTTTCATTTACACCATTTAAAAAAAGTCTGCTAAAATTTACTAAACATTTTAATTGAAACTAGCTTATTGACTGCAGATGATAGATTGGTGACTGAGTTACATATAGCAATAAATTAGGTTTGCCATATTATAATGTGTCTAAATTATGTCTCTGTAATCTAAACACGTCAAGTTTGGATAGTTTAAATTAGAGCTGAAACAATTACTCGATTATTAAATGAGTCGTCAACTATTTTGATTATTAATCTGTTTGAAACTTTTTTTCATTATTAAAATAAGATTTCAGCTTCTTAAATGTTAATATTTTTCTTTGTTTCTTTGCTCCATATAACAAAAAACAAATCATTAAAAATTAATAATTTTTGTTTGTGGACAAAACAAGACATTTGAGAACATCATCATTTCCAGGTTTGACAAACACTGATCAACATTTTTTTTTTTAACATTTTCTGACATTTTATGGACCAAACGATTAATTACTCAATTAATCGAGAAGATAACCCTTAGTTGCAGCTCTATTTTAAATACCACTCACGGTTGTTACATAATCAGTTGTGTCTTTTCACTCTGCCACCCATGAACACACACCCACCGAGGCTGCACACACTAAACCCACACTAAGAAAAATACTGCACTGAGTTCAACTTACTTTGGAAATCTGTCCTTCAACATCTTCATACATTGACGGGTGGGTCGTAAATGTTCGGTCCACCTCGCTATTTCTCTATATTCGACACGGGACAGTCTCATGTTGCTTCTGTAAGGTGCTGAGTCTACCTGTGGAGAGAGCGTCACAGAGGTAAACAACGTGTCCAGCTGTCAAAATCAGTTGCACCAGCATTGCTAATCAAACGTAGCTCTACGATACGGCTGAAGCCAAAATGATCGAAATACGACGCCATATAACTTGGTGTCTCATGTAGTTGTGTGTCGTTTAAGTGCACGAATGACCACATATACATACAACGTGATAAATAACATGCATAGGGTTTGTTTACCATGGATTCGGTCTGTATGTGGACACTTCCCCGTTAGCTGCTTCCCGCTAGGAAGTTGAAGAGACGTTACTGTGAGCGCCGCGCTAATTGGTCAATTCATCCAGAATGCGGAGTATTGCACGACGTGATTGGTTGTTTGAAACCCGGGGGGCGGCAAACAGTGAGATATGCTGCTCGCTGCATTCCCAGCAAGCCTCTGCTCCTCTGCCTTCTCCTCGGCTGCTGCCGATAAAAACAGGTACCAGAGCTGAAAATATGCTCTGCTCTTGTTCCACACAAGAGAAACTGTCCGGTTTAACAGGAAGAGAATGAAAGACACGAACTCTGTGCCCGAGCAACATGTTTCTAATTGAAAGTGACAGAGAAAAGAGAGACACGCAGTATCTCCGTGTGTGTGTGTGTGTGTGTGTGTGAGATGATGATTTTTAAATCCACAAATTATCTTCATTGTAGATATATGTGATTTATTTCTGTATGTGCCGCTGTGTTCAGTTGTCTGGCGAATCATGGGTTACTATATTTACATAGATTGGAAACAAATGGATGAATATATATTTAGAAAATTTTAAATATTACATTTTCTCTGGTAGTGCTGGGCATAATTAGACAAATTCACAACAGCTGTTTGTGTTTGTACTCCTGCTTTTGATCTGATAGTACAACACCTGAAAGTATGATGCACTGTAATTGTGAATGTAGCCTTATATAACATACAGGAGTTGATATTTATTTATTTTTTTATTATATATATACATATATTTTATTATCAAACATTTATTCATACAAGACATTTCACCGAAACCTGTTTTGGACGGACTTACACCATGACTATAAGTTATAAACACAGATCCAGTATTAGCAGAGATGCACTGTAGTAAGCATCACTGACCGAATGACTATTCGTTAACCTTTGCACACAGACATCAGCAGTGGCTGAATCAGGAGTGATAGAAATTCTACCTCACTGGGTTTTCCTAAATGATTTTCTTCGTTCTGCAGGAATTTCTGTGAGTCATCCCCAGCTGTGAGCCTCCAACATTCAATGACTTTCACCTCACCACTGAAGGTAGTGCTTTAAATGCCCTTGGCATAAATATGTAAATGAGACTAAGGAAAATTATATACTGTAGAGAACTGTGGAAGAGACACTGAAGATTTCTATGATACAAGAATTAAAAAATAAAAAAATACATTTGCTTGGGCTCCAGCAATTGTTTCCCCTTGCATTTAATTACAAATGCAAACTTTTAGTTTTTTATTAAACTAATATTTTTGTTACATTTTTCTGTCATCACACAATCATCTCTATTTGAAATATAAATTTTAGATAACATTGGGATAAAGGTAAAAACCTGTAAGGCATAATTTGTCAAATACATCCCATGTGCTTAAAATTATTTAATGCTGTCACTGTTGTGTAGTAATTTACATAAAAATGTCAAACCTCAGTCTAAAAACTTGAATCTTTTTACAGATCAACGATGAAGCAGCCCAGTTATTTTACGGTGAGACTCATGTTCATTCTGTTATTATTGTTGTTGTTTTTTATTCCAAAAAGTACATTATAATATTACAACAAAATGACATATACAGACTTCTGCATTAGTGTCTTTCAGTCTGTGTGATGCTATCAAGTAATTCGGAGCTAGACTCGACCATTCATTTGACATCAGCATTGCTGGTTTCCTCCGTTGTGAGCGAACAATGCATCAATGAGCAGAAAGACTCTATCTGACCTGTGGTGCATCAGAAAATAGAGCTCATTGTTGTTGGGCAGTGTAGTATGATGACTGAGATGAGCTGAGGTCTCGGGCTGCGTGTTCAGCGGCACAGTCCCCGGCTTTGAAAGGGCTCAGCACTCTGTGGTGGCTACAAAAGGGAGCTGTGTAGTGGGATTGGTATGGCCAGATAAGATCTGGGCCTCTGAGGAAGTCTGGTCTGATTGCTACAAAGGGCTGAGGTCAGGGGCAGGAGGAGCAGTTTACTCATCTAGGTATCAGAGGATCAGTGGTTTTGGTGGGGAGCCATGTATGTAATAAGTATAAAAGGATCAGTGTAATGTGATGGTATAAAAAGATTAAATTCAGAAAAGGGGTTGGCAGGTAGTGAACTGAAATGGCTCCAAAAGCTACGGGATGAGAGACTTTGTAGTGCAACGGGTGTGTGTTTGTATTTGTTTCCTCTTTAGGACCTTTTCTGTCATAAACTCGGACTGGGTCAGGACCAGTAGTCCTCAAGGACACCAAGACCTGGTCCTAATCAGGCCTGATTAGGTCATCAGTTTGTAATTTCTGACAAACTGGATGAAGTTTGAATTGTGGTTTGGAAAAGGTTAGGACTATGCATAGTTTAGGTTGCCCAAATAAACAGTGGTGGGTGCCGTGTCCTAAGAAGAACAGCTACAAAAAACAGTGTGTGTGTGTGTGTGTGTGTGTGTGTACTCCTCTGCATACGAACACACCCCATCCCTTGCACTGAACCAGCTTGTGTCTGTGTGCATCTTTGATGTCTAGGAGAGCCACAGTGGTCTCTGATGGGAGCTGAAGGAGAGAGCAAGGCGATGGAGGGGATACAGGGAAAGGATGCAGAGGGAAAGAGGAGTGTTTTAGAGGCTACGTGTAAACAGGGCAGTGGTACACACCGTGCCGTTAACCAGCTGTGAAGACTGCTCACAGTGGGAGATGAATTTACAAAGGATGTCTCCCTCTGATATCCAGGAGATGCTGCACTGATCTCTGCTCCACTGCTCTCGGCACACCATTGTAGTGCTAAGCACCGTGCCACTAATGGCACTTATATACCTTAATGCCTGGGAAACATTTACATTTTGCTTGCAGCAGAGGGGAAATATGTGGTTATATGGAGGAAAGGAAATGTGTGTGTGCTTGTGAGATTTTTTTCATATCAACAGCATCATTGGAGTATTTTAGAGGTTTTGTAATTTCCTTTACTCATCACACTGTTTAAGGAAACTGCAAGCCCTCCAATGCCTTGCACTTATAGTGTCCACTAATATTATTCACCATACAAAGAGAGCATTTTGCTGCACGTGATTGTCAGCATAACTGTCTTAATGTTTCTTTCTTTTTCCACTGAAATCAGTGACTTCACTCCTTCGTGCCACAGAGTTGCTCTCAAATCTTAAGGGAGTCTGGGATCTCAGTTCTAAAAATCACAGTTTAAACATGAGGCAAGCCATAACCAGGAAATGCCTGTAGTGTTAGCAAGGTATCGGATTCATGCATTCCCCTCTGAACAGCATGACTGCCCCTGAAAATCCCACATCCATATTTTACAGCGCGGGAGACAAGACACATGTGTTTCATCGTAGATTTCAAAGCTGTTTCTTCCATTTATTTTATTATGCTTTAATGAATTTAATTAGATGACATGTAATTAAATACAACTGTGCTGCTCACCCCACAACGTGCACACACATGTGCATGCAAACAGGCCCACATTTGGCTCTAAATTGCTCAAAACAACATGTGCAACATGAACAGATTTACTGGATTAATAGGGGATTGATAATATTTTGGGATTGTATTTCACTCTAAACGGCTGCACACGGAAACAAAGGCTGCAGCCCAGGCTCATTAATCATAGTCAACGGGTTGCCCGGGTGCAATTTGCATGACCGAGGTGGCTGCACATGCTGCTGTTCGGCCTAGGTTGCTGGATCTGCCTCGATTTGGCCAGACCGTTAACGCTGCGTCAATCAAGAATAAACCAATAACAGTATGACAGAAGAAGGGGTGGGGGCATTTTCTCCTCATTATGCCACACTCTGCCCCCTCCTTCCCCCTCCCTGTCTGCCCAACTTCTTATTTTAGTTAGCACTAATTAGACTGGCCTGATGAAAAAAGAAAGCATTCTGTTTGAATTAATTCTAGCATTTATTACAAAACTATAATTTTAAATGTGTTTTTTTCAATTCTATAAATAAACTGAAGGTATTTTTTGTTAATATCATCCAAATGCAATATTATTTATGTCAAATATAAATGTAGTCTTTTCTAAATACTGTGGAAAACAATCACTTTTATCTATAAAGGAAACTTTTCGGGCTCAGTATTTTTTTGTCAGTCACAGTTTGGAGCCTCACTAAGCTATTTTAACTGTAGATAATTGGGTTGAGGCGAGATGCAGTGGAGTTCAAAATGACGCACAATTTCACAAATTCTCCATACACTGAATTTTAATTATCTCATCATGAACTTTAAAAAAGAGGCACTGTTTTAATGGCTTTTTAACTCCATAAGAGGTGTCAGTGTTGCTGGCATGTGCACGCGTGTGTATGTGGAGGAGTTGTCTGTGTGTGGATGTGCTGGGTTTTTTTTGTGTGTGTGTGTGTGTGTGTGTGTGTGTGTCAGTCAGTCACGCTCACACATACACTCACACATACGCTCACACAGACACCCACCGTCACCACACACAGACATGTGAATGCGGCTTGTGTCTGGTCTGGCCTCTCTATACCTAGCTCTGCTGCCGAGGCTCACGCTGTGCTCTCCCCCATCCCCTAATATCCTGGAGGCATTTTTCTCATTATCAAATATTGTTTGATGTCTTTGTTTCTTGATGATTAACCATGGTCACCAAACACTGGTCTGGATTGTTTAAAATTTAATTTTGGGCCTCTGAAGTACCTGCAGTGGGGCTGGCTGGTGGGGACACCCGTATTTTATGTATGCTATTTTTCATGCTGAAATGCAAGAGGACACACATTGAAATACACAATAAATCCTGGAGGAGAATCATTAGTGGAATACTAGTAGTTTTTATGACCATTGTTATTCAACGCTGTATTGAGATGCAGTAAATTATTCTGTTTATTATAGGTTTATGGATTCAGCCCCATTTTTAGAATAATTATGTTGTTCCTCATCCTACGTAAATAGAACTACACTGTATGTGTTTCTTTAAATGTAAATTCTATTTATACACACAAACACACACGCTGTAAATATTTTTTTCTCGGCCGAATACATTTTTGGATTTTAAAATAATTTTTATTTGTGCATCTTTTGCATATTATTTGTGTTGCGGTCGGATTGACCTTGTTTATATTTCGGTGGTAATTTGAACATCATAAAGACAAACCTCTTGCCTAGGAATTTAAGATTTATGACAGAATTGACATCGTAAGCAAACAAATAGGGAAACAACACTCTCCCCTAATGTCAGCATGTCAAAACTATATTGAATACTTGAAATATCTGTGTATCTACGGCTGAATAGCAGCCATTGTATCGGCCTAATGATATTATCCTCTGAAATTTGGAGTGAAAGAAAAATGGCAGAAATGAACAGTAGCATTGTCTGCCCCATTTTATTTAAACAAATTGCAAGAGCAGGGAGACACAGGCTGAGAGGGAGACGAGCGAGGGAGACGGAGAGAGACAAAAAGAGAGAGAGACTGCTCTGTAAATGAAAGGTTATGCGTCGTCCCTTGTGTTTGTATTGTCAATAACTGGAGAAGGCTGTCAAGAAAGTGCAGAGATAAAGGTCAATAACTCAGGCAAATGTATTTGTATTTGTACACTCCTGCTGATAGCAGAGCAAACGTCAGGGCCTGTGTGTGACACCACACAACAATAACACAAACAGTGGGGCTAGCACCAGAATAGTCATTATTATTGTTGGTGCTGGAAATGAGAGGGAACCTCAGCACATGGCAATGACAGCCGGCGCAGTGTCACTCAAATGTCACTCCATAATGAAACATGCCAGAGATCAGAAAAGGCGATGATAAAGTGTAAACACAAAGAGATCATGCTGCCGGATGATTCTGATATTTGCCTTATTTTCTTGTCTCTGAATAAATATGATTGTTGCAGGCACTTGAGAAAAACATAAATATTTGACTAATTAGGAGTGATTTTTTTTTTACGTCTAAAATTATATTTTATTCTTTTTTTTTCCTTCAGCCATACCTACATAATCGTGAACTTATTCCCCTTTTTAACCAGCAAAATAGCTAATTAGCTATTTTCAACATTTCCTAACCCAAATAAAATTCTTTTTTTTTTTTTTTGCCACATGTGGTTACAATATTCTCTAAAAGTGTATTTGGCCTACTCCTCATGATTGCCATACATATATGTTCAAGTGTTATTTTATCCCAGAGCCATTTAGTGCATCTCTCTGTGGCCTAGAGTGTTGTAAATGTGCAATTAACTGACTTAACTAATTCATGAGGAACATTGTGAAACTAACGAAGGGCATAACTACTGTACAGACACCGCTGTCATTGGTGAATATTGTTATTGTTCTGCTTTTAATTGCTGGAGGAGGAGGAGGAGGAGGAGGAGGCAGAGGAGGCAGCATGTTTTGAATATACGTCTTTGGTTACCATAGCAAAAGAGAAACACTGCCTTCCTCCTGATAGTTGCATCTAATGTCAGAGGTATGTAGAGGTGTTAACTTCTCTGGTTTAACCAGTTATTGAACAAATGACCCTTTTTAACATACAACACAAAGAGAACAGATATAAGTAGTAATCCCTCAAGTAACAGTGTGAAATCCTTTGGCCATTCATCTTGATCTTGAATAGCTCCCTGTATTTTTGTGTCTCATTAACACACAGGCTTCCTGTTTTTTTTTCCCCTGCTATTTTAACTGTTGTCACTGTGGAATCAACATTAAATTGTTTGCTTCTTTTCTTTAAGGGAGTGCGATAATTAAAGCTATAAATCATTTTGGGTAAATAAAGAAATTGTTTATGCCTACATTTGGCATCTCTCATTTTGTGACTTCACTGCGTTTAGTTTAGTCGTTTGCCTCGTTTTCTGTTGAATCATCGTCAACAGAAGCCTGCCTAAAATCTGCAAACGTTGTCCTAATGTTATGAGAAGATGCAACAAATTATACTTTTAGTTCAGTATATAAAGTCCATAGGGGAAAGCGGATCCCTCTCCCTCTGTCACCCTCTCCCCAGTCAATTTGTTTGTTGGCTGTGGAGCCTCGTAGTGGTTTACATTACATATGATTATGTAAATCTGGAGCTTTTCCTGTGCATTATGGGCCAACGCATTGTCAAGATCTTTTCTAAAGCAGTCAAGTTGCTATTTCTGAATTCTTTTATTATCTGAGAGTGCAACAAAGAAAGTCTTTTGTTCACTGTTTGCCGCACACACGTTCTCATGCATACACACACACATACAAACACACACACACCACACTGCTGTGGTCCATGACTTACTACTGTCCCCTAGTGGTGCTCTGTTCCATAGTCTCTCTCAACTCTCAATTTCCATCAACTTTCCACACTTCCATTCACCTGACTTCCCTGTCTTTGTCCCTCTCCCCCCCCACACCTCTGTGTGCCTTCCCTCTGCCTTATCATGCTCAAACATTTAAAGGGTTGATTCGTTGCATTGTATGACAGAGAGCTCCAATTATGCATTGCTGTGTCCACAGTGGCTTTGCCCTCAATGGAGGGCTCAAACAGTGTCAACAAAAACAGGAACCCCGATGTTTTGTGGCTATTGTGAAGCCCGGGCTCGTGTCAATAAGGAACTGTTTAGTCAGAGTGCCACACCGAAACTGCAGGCAGAATGTTATCTGTGGAAATAGGGTGTGTACATAATAGTGCTAAAATGTAAGTATGATTGTTTGGACAAGCCCAACACAAATGCACACACGGAACAGCCTTAAAGCCTTTGCACCTTTTCTTACACGGTTATTTTTAGCAGAGATAAACAGCTTTTAAAAACAAAATCTTTCATGCAACTGTCATTGTTTTTCATCCCATTCTCTAATTTCTTCTTGATTATTTGAATATTTACAGGCAGGCGAAGAGAGCATTCACTCGTTTATCCCATCACTGAGCTGATCCTCTGTTTCCTCAGGTAATGTTATGCATTTTTATACATTTTCCCTTCCCGATCACTGTTATTCCGGCACTAATTGGTGTGATAACCTGGAACAGTGCTAATAAACAACAGGGTAAAGGGGTCACTCGTCAGTGGCAGGCGCACGGACACACACAGTCAAGTCACTCATGTCAAATGACCAATTATACATTTTATGAAAGATGGCACCTCCCATCTCCAGTGCCCTATTCCTCTTGGGATAGCTCTCCAATGAGAGGGCTATCACTCAAACCCAAACCACATTCATTCATTAGCCTGTTAAGATAGGCATCAATTATTCATTAAGAAGGTGGCCAGTGGATTATTTCTGTCGGCACTTGGCTTATTGTATCAAAGGTTGATTTAGGATGTAACGTTGTCTTTGTGATCAGTCAAAAAGAAAATGAAAAGAAAATTTTAACAACAAAAATGTTCATTTTCAGAATTTAATGACACACTTTATTTATACTTTTAAGGTTGTTGTTTTTTTTTAACACTTACACTACAGTATGATTGGTTTCATAGTGTTTGCTCATGCTGAAGTGCACGGTTACATTACCTCAGTGAAAGGACTTTGATCTGTTTCCAAACAGAACCTACTGTGTTATTATGAACGAATGAATGGGGATAATGCGCTGACCACTTCTGCTTTATAGCTCCTTCCCCTCACTAACCTCACCTTTTTTTTTTTTTTATCCTGTCCTTCAATGGAATCATCCCCAAAAATTCACACACTCACACCACTCTGTAAAATCTTTTTTTATTAGAATGTTAAAAAGTCCTATGGGTTTTTGTTTTTTTTTAGAAACTATATAAGAGGTGAACTAGTAAAATGGTTGTGTGAATCTGACAAAGCCTGAGACTGTTGTCATGGACTAATGCTTGTTATTGCTCCATGTACAACTGGAGTGGAAATTACATCATGCATAATGCATGTACACATTACTTATTATTTTTGAATATAGGTAGGTTCACTGGTGTTTTTGCACTGATTTTTTATTTTTTTTTAAATTAGAAAGTAATTATATAACATTATTTTGTATTACCTATCAGAAAAATATCTGCACATTAACCTACTTTTCTCCTGCTTTTGACCCGCACATCACACCATTAGAAAAAAAACTTGACTTGAGTAAAGTGCCGTTCATGCAAACAGCTCGAGAGTGAGGCAATGTTTTAGCAAATACAAATGGAGTGTTTGGGAGATTAGCATCCTTTCAAAACACGCCGTGGTGCACTTGAGTTTCATGTTTGCATGTTGGCTTTTCAGTGACAAATCTGACCTCAGACTTCAGAAAAGTTGTTCAAAGCAGCAGATAGCGTTCATGCAGATATGGCATGTCAATATATACATTGTGTAAAGAATTCTTTCTTCATTAATCATTGTAACACACTTCTTCATAGTCTTCTTAGTTTTTCCCCATTTTTTTATAGACTATGCATGTGGATTTTAAATAAAATACCTTTTAATTATCAAAATAAACTACTAGAAGGCGCACATTTATTTAGCTATTTTTAGCAATAATGCTCTTTACAGATCTGACAAGCAAAGCAGGGGAAAAACTTCATGTGAACAGAACAGAAGTTCACTATTTTGGTTTATTTTACCCGAACCTTTCCTCCTTTCATCAAGCCCTGCATATGTTAAAACAATATCCAAGTGTCAGGTTGTCTCACACTGTCACCACATCTATAGGTAAAAAGAATTTCTTTCAGGGAATAAAAAAAATCATGGGTGTGTCTCTGTTTTGAGAGTGCTAATGCAGGACAAACGTTGTGTCGAGGTGACAGAGCGCAGACCTTGGACTAGGCCCTGGTCGTTGAGCAACAGCAGACACTCGCACATGATGCAATGGCAGCTCCTGCAAATTAATTCTTGCTCGGTGTAAAGAAACTATTCATAACTGCTTTGCCTGAGAAAACATTAACAATTTTTCATACGGATCAAAGTGGCCATCTGGTTGCGTTCGCATACACCTCACCTCCTCACCGCTAATCTCAGTGGATTATCTTAATTTTCTCTCTTCCCTTTTCCCTGCAGCTTTGTGCAGTACTTGCAGAGTGAGACTCTCTCAAGAATGTGTCTAATTTAGTGGCTAAGAGGCAGATTTATACCTGTGCTAGTTATGGAGAAGGTTGCTCCCTCGAGAAGCCCAATGACTGTTTACGGGCGGCCCGACAATGCCTTAGTAGATGATGAAGCACCTGCCAGAGTTCCCCCACGTCTGTTCCATCCCTTTCTCTGTCTGTCTGCTTGCCTCCCTTCCCCTCATTTTCTTTCTTCTTTCACTCTTCCTTCCTCCACTCTTTCACAGCCTTCTCTCCTTCCTGTCTCCAGCCCATTCTCCCCTGCTTTTGTTGCTTTCCTCTGCAGAGCCACATCTCCTTCAGTTACCATGGAGTTGTGCATTTTACAGCCGTTCCCACTGCTTTCCCCAGAGTGAACCCATCTACTTACTCTGTCTACCACAGAGAATAAGAGTTTTTGTCTCCCGTGTCCCTCTGCCATACTTTCCCCTTCGCACATGTCGGATAGACACATCGACAGCAACACACACACACACACACACACACACACACACGGGTGAACACAACTGTGGTCAGGTTTTGTTTATGACAGGGAAAGGCAATATCGAGATTGTTTCAGAGTAGTGTCATCACGTGAAATGTATCGCTGTCAGCAGTATGTTTTATATGTCTGGGCCTAAGGCTGAGGCCATTTTGGGAAACAGAAAATATCATATCATATGACCTCCTCTGGTATAAAAGTAAACTATCAGCTGTAAATCCGATACACAGCTACAGCAGTGTGTGTGAAGATGAAAGGAAGTGAGTTGCTCCGTGGCAGCGGGCTCGCCGTTGAAATAAGAATCAGCTGTTTCTTGCAGTGAATTCTAATGACGGTGTTGCACATTTGCATTTTTGAAATATATTCTTTGAAATTACATGAATATTTATCCGGTAACATTACACATTTTTTCAGTGTGAGAGCAGGTTTTTCTGAAAGTTTTTCATTTTTTTTTTAAATTAAACAAGACACAAGCAGCAATTTTATAAGAAATAAAAGCAATAATTAAAACACTTTTTAGGGTTTATTTTCTGAATTTTCTCAGTAGTAAGCACTTTAATTTTGATCACGGTCAGACACTATTAAAATGACAAATCTCCAAACACATTATTTATACCTCCCCTTACAGTATGTCATCTGATTATTAAATCATCAAGCTTTGACCACTTCTTGGTCACACTGCTGTGATTCCACTTTCTTTTTTTCCCCTCCTAAATTACCAGCCTGCTTTATACTCAATGGGCCATAACTTGTTAATGTATGTAATATAATTTTGCACCTGTAATTAAGTGTCAGTTTATAAACACACAAACACTAATAATACCCAGAGCTTTTCTGGGTGAGCCCATTGGTGGCAAAAGCCCATCCATCACTGTCCCTAATGAGGCTCCATGTAGACGAGTCAGTCGAGGCTTCCTGGGCCGTTCAGTCTTATTTTTCATGCTCACTGTGATAACCACCCAAATCCCCAGTAAGATGATATGAGGGAGGATCTTAATGTATGTGTGTTTGTGTGCAAGCCTGCATACTTGCAGCACATTTGTGTATCTGTGTATGCGCATGTATGTTTACAAAAGGGCCCCATGCACTATTTTCATATTAGACCCACTGTCTGTGTATTGTCGGTGACAATAGGTTGTTATATTCCTACTGTTTTCGATTGTTTTGCCTTTAATGATTAAAAAGCAGAGGCCAACTCGAGGGGCCAACGAGGTGTCAGAGGTCATTTAGACCAATCAGAAGCCACCACGGGACATCGGCAAAATAAAAGACAGCAGCCGGTGATACTGGGACAACTTGGCACGTAAGGACACAGTTAATGTGATAATAACATACTTATTAAGCAATAGGACAAGCAGAGACAAAAACAAGGAGGTCCCTGTCTTCTTTTTATAGAGGTCGTGTTTATTTATGGTGTCAGAAATACCGACATTCTTCACCGAAGCTCTTACGCAGCTTATGAGTGATAATCCTCTCTCTCTCTCTCTCTCTCTCTCTCTCTGTGTCTGTCTCTCTGCACAGAATCTCTCTGACATGTTTCTGCTGACAGATAGCTCTACAGTTTCAGAAGCTGGGGCCCTTGCACTGTGGGACAGATTTCATGACTCAAGAGTTTGAACCGGTCTTGGGATCCTGCAGGGATGAGAGGAAGTTTCTCAACACATTTACACATTTATCATTAGTGCGCCTGCTGACAGATAGCTCTACAGTTTCAGAAGCTGGGGCCCTTGCACTGTGGGACAGATTTCATGACTCAAGAGTTTGAACCGGTCTTGGGATCCTGCAGGGATGAGAGGAAGTTTCTCAACACATTTACACATTTATCATTAGTGCGCCTGTGACACATTAGATAAAATGATATAAAGGCCAGTGTCAATTGGCCATCAGTGGGGATGCCACCCATAGTAATCTGAACTGGTTTACACACTGGTGTAAACTAGTGCTGTGCTTTATTTGCTATTTTCCTGTAAATAGGAACATCATTTACAAAATTGACTTAATATACTATTGAAGAAGATTTGAAACTAGCAGTTAAGACCATTAACTCCTCCTTGCTGATGTTATAATTAAATTTTCCTATAGATTTGCATTCAAACAGCCGTCATAGTCGCCTCCTGTGAATATTCAGTATATACTTAGTTCCAGGTTTGCCTCAACCAGCAAAGCAGAAGGCTTTTTCTTTTCTATTTTTTTATCTGCAGTCTGTGGTCAGTTGTCCCGGTGCATGTAAAAAGTATGAGTTACCTTTCTGTGGCATTTCTGTAATCTACAAAACAAGTCACAATCTTTAGTTCATGTATTAGGTGATATTTCCATACAGTATCTATAAAAAGACAACATACATATAGAAATAACTTAAATACTCGGTGTCATTTCTTGACATTTCCATTTGATGATGATTTCAATGACTTTTCAGTCATTACTCCTTTAAACCTTGACAAAAATGTCGTCCATTTAAGCGCCATTTGACAATTACATATCTCTTACTTTACACTGTCAAGCAAAAGTTTGAATTTTCTTATGGTAAAAGTAACTTGGGCTGAGATATGAAACCATGCAACAAGTCTAGTGGCAGTATAACCTCAAGGCAGCACAACACGTGTCTATATGCGGACTCTAATATTCATAATTAGTGCACATTTAATGTAATAATAAGGAGAGAGCACTCTTGAAATATAAGCGTCGACTCGGCACCTTGATATATATTTTTTTTTTCTGTACACGTCAAGAAGAGTGTGGCAGCAGTCAGTGTATCAGTGGGTAATGATAGAGGAAGTGACGTCTGACAACTATGACCTGCCACCACGGTCGGTTCTTTAAAAGCAAAAGGAGGTGGCCACGACTCCACGCTAATGGAGGAGGAGAAAATGGCCGTGTCAGTCCTGTCAACGCATTATATTTTAAATCTAGACAGTTGTTGTCGCTCTTGCAGGCCCATAATTTTATGCCATTAAAAGTGCCAAGGGGGGGGAAGAAGGAAGGAAAGGGGGGGTTTCTACCTTGTGTTCCCTTCATGCCTGACTCCCTGCCACTTTTGTGCGGAAAACTTTTGGCATATCTTGAAAGCATAAAGACTAGTTGGGGTTTTAAAGTGATCATAAAGTCAATCATGTTGGTTTGAATTACCCAGCAATCTCTGCCAGTCCCTTTTCAGCCACTGTGCCAAGAAGTGTGTGTGTGTGTGTGTGTGTGTGTGTGTGTGTGTGTGTGTGTGTGTGTGTGTGTGTGTGTGTGTGTGTGTGTGTGTGTGTGTGTGTGTGTGTGTATGTGCGTGCGTGCGTGCGTGCGCGTGCGTGTTAATGCACATACTGAAGTGATGGTGAAAGAGAACGAGTTTTCATGCTCAAGTGCCTCAAATCCAGCGAAATTCCCAAGATGTTAGAAACTTTAAAGAAATAAAGACAAAGTGAGAAAAAAAAAAGTGTGTAGAATGCCTGTAAAAGATTAGACTTGAAATAAACCTTGAGGGCAAATTATAATGCCCTGCAGGTCAGAGCAACTCTGACATTCTTTATGAATTTCCACTAATCGAAAAACGCGGGCGCGAATTACTGTCACTTGTTCAGATTTGTATGCATGACAACCTTTTCATCTCAAAGAATACTAGACCCCACAAGGTCTTTACATTATGGGCAAACATTTGCAATTATGATGAACTCCAGCAGCTTATCTCAAAAGGAACAGGTTCTTACTGATGGACAAGTAGACGTTTTAATGAAATAAACTGCTTTAAGCTGATGAAATAAAGATTGCTTCACCTCAGGGTGCACTCAAATTAAATTATCACGATGAGTGCATGCAAGCAACTACCATTAACTCAGGTATGGAAGGAGCCGAGCTTCGCACAGCACATGTCCTATATAGTATTTGTGAAACAACTGTATGCAGTTGATGATGCTCGGTCTGTTTTTATCCTCTGTCCTAGATCTCCGCTCGCTCCCATGATGGCTGAAGGCCTCACAGCTTCTCTTTTACTACATTCAGAGGGATAAACCATAATGCTAAAACCATGTGTTGTCCCATGAGGCCGAGCCAGTAGACACTGCAGTTTTATTCTTGCAGATAAACATGGGCCCAGTGGCTTGTCAGAAGCCTGTGGACAGAGCCCAGAGTCCTCTGCCTTAAAACAATGTTGGTGTTAGGGCAAGAGGGACTGTGGCTGGCAATGGGAAACACCTGTGCTGGGGTGAGCAGCCGGGCAGTATAAGCTGGGGGGTGACACCACTGTAAGGAGAGAAGACAAGGCAGGTGGGAGGTGTGAAGCCAGTTGGAAAGTCCACGACTTCCTCCTGAGAAGTAGAGCACTGAGGACATTAGTTACAGTTATGTCTTGGACATTGTCTCTTGAAGACGAAGCCTGAGGCTCAGCCATATACATCAGTTCAGACCAAGTGAATTATAGCTATGAATAAAGTGGGAAAAACACAGTGTGCATGCAGAAATATGAGCTCAATATTCCACTACGTCTCCCACAGGGATGTTTCTGCTGTTATCCGCCTCAAAGTTTCTGATATCAGAAATTCAAACAAAGACATTTTCTCTTTTTGTTGCACCACAGTGTAATATATTGCTCTGCTTTGACAAATGGAAGATTAATTATTGAATTCAGTTGTGTTAGTGTTGCGATTCAGCGTGTCTGTGCTATAGGAAGTCGTATAAGCTGCAGAAAACTGCACCGCCTTTGGCGTCCACCATTTTTATTTATATCTGGCGTATATTCCGACTTTGTTGGCTGTGAGTTGCTTCAGGACATTTTGATTTTAGCCTTTCAGCCACGTTGACCCGTAAATCTCTCTCTTCTTTCTTTAGTGTAATATAAGAATCACCTCTTTAATATCAATCAATATCTTAAAAAGTTATCTTTGATGTCACAATGTATCATCTGTGAATGTACGAACTACACAGTGCTGATGCAATTCACACACATAGGTTGTATAGTTTCTTTTAAGGCTATAGAAATGTGTGCTCTCAGAATAAACATGTGAATCCCAAATGAAATGATAGAGCATGCAGCACAGCAATATTTATTTATTTATTTTTCTTACCAGCCAAACATCTTACCCTGCTGTATATCCATCAGCCTCTCCTCAGTGGCCCAGTGCTCCACCCTTCAAGTCAGGTTGATCATTCCATCTCCTGCCTCTCTATCCTGAGGTGCCTACTGTCAATTTATCAGACACTTCCTTTTAATTTCATACTTTCCACAGTGTAAGCATCCATCTCCGCTGTCTGCAGTAGCGTTAGAGGGTTCAGAGCGTAGCAGTGTGAAACAGGCTGATGTGAAGCCCATAACTGACAAGGAGAAGTGGGTTAGAATGGAGTAATGATCTCGTGAAAAAACAACCACAAAAAAAAAACCAAAACAAGCAGGATATTGCACACACAGCTTGAAGTCCGCACTGTATATTTTCTATATTTCTGTCGATATTGAGTCTTTTTTTTTTTATTGTTGGTGCTTATTAAATATTGATATTATTTTTTTCCCCCCCCTGCACACTTTTTGAATTAGAATCCAGGGCACACACTAATTTCTAAGGTGAATAAAATGTGGCAACACATTTCTCAAGGTGTACTTCAGAGAGAATGAGTAAAGGGGTGATAATAAACACTTCACTTTGGATTTGTGCCCCTTGCAAATCACTTGTTTTAAAAAGTGAATCCGTGCGTAGCAGAACATGATGTACAGCAATTTAATAGGTTTTACGGGTATCATTCTCCGGCAGTCATTAGTACTGATGTTGATAAATGAGAAATTAGACGTATTTTAGGAATCAAGTATGCAAACACTGCCTGATATTCATTTTAAACCCCGTTGGCTTCCGTTGATCTTCCTCTGACACGTCTGAAATTTGAAAATAAAGTCAAATTATTACTCGATTTGACACATAAATATCACTAGATTCAATCTTAAATGAGAACTATGCCCTTTTCCTATAGTACTCTCGGAGTCTTCATCTCCTCTTCACTGAGCTTTCTCTCCCCTCTCCCTCTTTCTCTCTCCAACAAAGTTAATTATAGTATGTTTTATTTTATGAAGGTGTCAGGAAGAAATGATGAATGGCTTGTAATATCAAAAGATTAAAGACAGTGCAATGAAGGACGCATCTGCTTACACTGTGGTAGCACTTACATGCAGACACACATGTACACACACATACACGTGCGCACTGTAGCCTGCACACAGTCTCTGGGGCCATTGATATCTGCTTTCATATTTGATATTAACTTACTGGGGGAGCGATTATGGCCACAATGTCATTACCGGTGGTAGAGGGGCATAATAGAAGTGAACTTTTCCAAAAGGTCCTTATATCTGCGGCCTATATTCTTGATACAATCCCATATTGATATGTACACTGGTCCCCTCATTATGGGCCCAGATGAAAAAGAGCATTTCGGCGTTCTTTAATGAGCACTATACCAGTGAAGGTCATCTTAATGGGGTTCAACCTGCTGTTGGGAGCCAGAGGTAATATTCTAATGAGAAAGAGCCACTACAGCACTCTAGTAATTCTGTAATTGCACCAGTGGATTCCATTTTATTGTTGCCTGTGCAGTGGCATTGAAGTCCTTTTGTTGTCATTTGCAACACTGCTCGTCCTCTCCATGTGATTTGGAGGTCCAGCCAGAGCGGAGTGTGACCACGCACACACACATGCAGGCGCGCACGCGTGTGCGTCCTCATTACCATATTTCAAATCCATTTCAAACGCTCCAGTGTTTATTGGAAGATACAGTTTATTCATTGCTTACTTACGGGTGGAGGGACATCAGAACCACCGAGCAAAATGAATGAATATTATCCTCAGCACACACAAGTGTGGCAGTGCAGGGGCAAGGGCGATGTTTGTGTGTATTTGTGTATGCACATGTTGATTTTTAGCCTGAGATTATGTCTATCCAAAAGAAAAAAACAACAACTTTATGCCTGGAGCCGTTTCACCCCTGAACCTAAGTCTGTCCATGAGAATAAAGAAAGTTTTGCAGAATGATTTTGTTAGTTGTCGCTACTCACCACTTGTTGCTATGTGCAAACTGTACATTAAATACATACTAATGTTACTGGCACTGTAAAACAGTGCTAGGCTTATGACTGACAAAAGCAGAGATAAATGTTGTTTTCATTCGGATATTTCCAGCCAAATCCCTACACATGGTGATTGGTGAATGGCATTTGTGACTGGTAACTTTTCCCTGAACCCAGACTTTCTTCAGACTTTGCAAACTAAAATAAGCGTTGGCCGTGTTTTCGAACGTGTTTGGAGTAGAACGGACGTCAGTTCCTCTTCAAGCAGCTGTAGATACATCGCACATTTTATGTGGATCCTGAATGTCATTTCCTCTGCTGAACTGTTTCCCTCGACTCTAGTCCCTAAATAACTGTCCCGCTGAAGACGAATGCGTTTTGAGATGGCATGTGGCAAACATCTGCAGTTGCTTGGTGGCCCGTTCTCCTCAATAACTTGTACATCAGTGGTAATCCAGATGAGGAACAGAGACAGGGGCTAAACCCACACCTGTGTGTAGACTCTCACTCCCCCACCCCCCCAGCCATAGGTTGCACCTAGTTAATTGTAGTGTCAACAGGTGAGTTAATCTCTCATCAAATGCACACTACAGAGGTTTATTTTAATTATTTTAAATGTCTTTACATGTATACAATAGCCAGATAGTTTATGTACATTTGAACATGAACTAAAACAGGCTTTGAGGTTTCTCCCTCTCCCTCTGCAGTATTACCCCCTCTTTGTGGGTCATGTCAGTTTAAGCAGGATCTTCAAATATTTTCATGATGACTGCTATGCACATGGGAGACGCGAGAGAGAAGTAGGGGTTACGAGTCATGCACTTTTTTTTTTTCTACCTTTTTGGACACGTCCCGAATCATCTGCATTCAACTTAACAGACACAAAAAGATGAACAAGATGTAACTTAAAGTCACAACGGTAAAGCTTAGGGGCATATACTCCGGGGAGCCAAAATGAGCATTTTGTCAAATTTCATTCAAAGCACTCAAGTGTGTAAAATCCTAGATGAATTTCAATTTGTCTCCACCGTCTCCGAATGACTTGAAATGTAGCGGGAGTGCAGAAGAACCAACCGACTCCATATGATTCAGGCAGCTGTGTGAGAGTATGAGGGAGTTTTAGAGGTGATAAAAAAAAGAATGGCAAGGCAGTGAATATCATCTTGTAGATAAGACAGCCACCCTTCTTTCCACAGGCTACATCTGTTTTATTACATCTGGCAGCGAATTAAGGCACGTGTGTGTGTGTGTGTGGGGGGGGGAATGGACGATTGAAAATGAAACCCGGGGCTAAGACCGCATTCAGTCCGACTCCTTTGCTTCCTCGGCGCTGACATTAGACTCTGATTCTCACATGAGATCCTCTGTTGATGGTGATGATGAGCCATAAAAAAATGACATCGCTCAATAAAAGTACAAAAAGGCATAAGTTCATAAAGAGGACCTGAGGGCCATGTTAGGTTTGGCCCGTGCCAGTGCATTTCTCCTCCCTCTGTTGGCTTTTAGAGATGATTACCTTGGATATTTATGGAGGAAACATTTTATTTTTTTTTTTTCATGAATTGAGGGGAGTGTGGCTGGATGTTTGCGTCTGCTGTATCCCACAGAGCTGATGCAGTGGCTTTGCTCTGGCGTTACTGAAAATCTATGACCTATTATCTGTTCAAAACTGGGATAATATAGTAGAGCTGTCATCAACTGTCGCCATAAATAGCCCTGGAAAAAGCTCCACTGCAATATATTACCGATGGCCGAATTGGAAAACTGACTGATATCGACAGAGAGATTGAAGGGACAAATGAGACGATTGTTGGGATTTTCCCCATTCACCTTGGAAGACATTGGAGTGAGTCCAAAAATGGCAAATGGGTCACATGAGTCTGTTTTTTCTAATGAGACTATATCAATACATTGACTTTTGTGTCAATGCATAGTGGAAAATCTACAGCAGAAAAAAAGCGGCACAGAGTTCTCCTCTCCTCTTCTTTCATTGATTGTTTTATCTTCTCCTCTCCACTCAGACTGGAGAAGGTAAAGGCTCCAGTGAGCACTGGCTCCCTCCTCTTCAGGCAGCATGTGATGTGACTTGAGCTGTGTGATCTCCACGAGAGAGAAACCCTGATGCATACAGGAAATAATCAGGGCAACGCAGGCAGGGTTCAGAGGAATGCAAATATTTTCAGAGTGCTTAAAAACAATACTACACACACGCATGCACACTACCAAATAAGGACCCCCCCCCTCCCCACACCTTCGCACACAAACACACAGGCAACCACAATACCAACACACATCACACACAGAAGAAAAAAAAAAAAACACCAACAACAACAACAACCAACCCCCTGACTAAACTCTCCCCAAGTGCATTTGCATAAAACATTAAGCTTAACAAAATGATTACACCTGACAAGTTGAGTTGGAGGAAGAACATTGCCAGTGGCAGCCAGTTACTTGCAGATCCTGCAATCATTCTCTCGTCAAGCAACTGTTTCACGGCCGCCTTTGTAGGCACTGTCATCCAGCTGCATCGTGATTAATCCTTCGCTTTTGTTTTTCCTTTCTCCCTTCCATCACTCTCGGTCCCTCCCACAAATCCAATAAGTTGCCCTTAAATCAGGTTACCCTGCACCTTGCAGATAGGAGCATTGTGATGGATGTGCCAAAATGCATGCCAGGCAGCGTGTTTTTGTGCAGAAACACTGTGAAATTGTGCCGCTGTGATTCTGCATTATGGTGCTAAGTGTTTGTCTTGTAATGCAATTAAACGTGCATGTAAGCCGCCCCCACACTCCCCAAACTATTGTGTTCCGTATTTAACAATTTTATATATGCTCTTTTGTGACATTTCCATTTAACCCCGAGGTAAAATACAATATTTTTTTTAAGCATTAAAAGAATACCTTTAGAGTGTTTGCCATAGAGAACACAAGCAGGATCGTTTTAGAGAAGGAAAAAAAAAGAAGAAAAAAGATGACAATCAAAACATTAATATCCGTCTCACTCATATAAGCCAGCTTGCAAAAAAAATCCTAGCTCTGAATACTTTGCTGAAGGATAGCTTGCAGATAAAGAAAGAGAGAGATTATTGCCTCCTTTCATTCCTGCCCCCCTGGCAGCGGTAGGTATGGTAATATGGTTTTTGAATATTTGCGAGCATGAACTTAAGAAATGAGTGCTGATAAGGAGTGACAGCAACAGAGGCAGCAGAGATCTTCAGCATGACAGCCCATGTCAAAAACCACGGTGACGCTGTCACTGTGACAAACTTTTCAAAAGAACAATGCACACACACACACACACACACACACACATACACTGAGCTGCTGCAAGCCTCTCTGACAGTGTTGCCCCAGCAGTTAAAAAAATGGAAACATCACCTAATTATGCACACCACCTTCTTTTTTTTTTTTTTACTCCGAATACTTAAGCCTACAAACTTTCAACTTATGTCAATATACTCTGCGGAGCACGTCGGTACATCAGCACATTTGTTGAATCAAAGTTGTTTCGTGCAAAGATCTGACCCCGTTTAGTCAAATATTTAAATAATAATGATTAGAATGAAATATCGAGCACGCTTGCACGAGTTAAAAAAAGAATTCCACCTTAATCTGCACTGTCTTCCCTAAGCCTGACATTATCCTCCACAAGAACGGGTGTCTGTCTGACTTCTGCTATTGAGCTTCACTTGTCTTTTAATCTCAGCTGTACTTTTATTAGTAACTCAGCGGAGCCTGTCACGTCTGCGAAAAGCCGAGAGGATCATTACTTTCAAAAAGAACCAGCTGGCCCATTGTTTGGGCTCTGCCAGCTGTGTCTATTTTCATAACCCATTTTCCTTTTGTTCTGCTACACATCCCTATAAAAGTGCAGAGGCAGGAAGACAGAGTTGTATTTCACAATTTTCATGAACTCTTACCCCTGTGATAGCCTAATGTGCAGCGCCTCACCGCCGGCGTGTGCGCTTGCGCGTACGTGCGAGTCTGTACGTGTGTCAGTGTGCACGGGAGAGTGAGACGGCGAGGAGGAAGGCAGGGTCTGTAATCACCTAATCCAAACATACACTCGGGGAATCTCATTACTGGACCTAACAGTTCCATTTGAACCTTATCTGGTTTCAATCAGCCGCCTCTCGTTTGGAGCAAGGCGCAGAAACTTGATTCCTTTTGTCTAGAGGTCTCCTGTTTGTCTTGTCTATCGCCGTCTCTTTCCCGCTAACGGTGTCAGTGGAGAGAGCAACTTTGGTTGAGAGAGAAAAAAAAAGGTGCTTATCGTCATCAAACTTGTGATGTGTGACATCAGCGCGTTTGTATGTACTGAATGGATGGCTGCCCTGGGGAACTCCCGTTAACCCCACACCCTTCCTCACAAACCCAAGTTCTTCCCCAGCCACCCACAGCCCCCATCCACATGCAAACGGACATTAAAACGAAACCTGACCCTGGCCCTGGAATCTGTAAGGTACTGTTTTTTTCCTCCCTCTTTTTTTTTCCTAAACGGGGAATCCTTGCTACTTTTGTGTGTGTGTGTGTGTGTGTGTTGTGTGTGTTTGGAGCATTAGGGTAGTCAAGAGAGGGAGGTGGGGGGGCGGGGGGTCACCGAAAGGTGAACAAGAAGCGACGTCAGTGACTGCGAGTGAACTGTCTCAGGAATCCCCAGATTAAAAAACTCCAGAAGGTTGAGAGTCAGAGATAATCACAGGATCTGGAATTCACAATAACAAACTGGCCATATATCTACCTGTCTCCGGCCTTCCTCCTTTTAGACGGCCACAGGGTCAAGCAAATGGCTGAATTCCATCAGCGGCTCTTTATTTTTTTCCCTCCTCTTGCTGGGTTTCCAATGAAGTGTCTGGTGGGATCAAATATGGCCTCCGAAGCTACAACTACAACCCCTCTCTCTCTCTCTCTCTCTCTCTCTCTCTCTCTCTAACTATGTTCGGACTATTTTTATAGCTGCTTAACTTTATCGGTGTGTTTTTTTTTTTAGTTTTTAAAAAGGCAGAGAAACCGAGGGGCCACATCTGGGGCCACGTGATTAATATGGGATTTTTGAAGTTGATAATACTAAGACCCGGCCAATGCAGCATCACAAGTGTGACTCAAGCTAAGGGCTTGAGGCAGTCATGTAGGAGCTGAGGTTAGAGGTCTGGAGCTTTGTGGCTGGGGTTAGAGAGCTTCCTCTGAGACTTAAGGTTGGAGCCACGGCTCTGCGGCTGCAGCAATTTCTGGCTTGAATTAACAGTTGCGTTGTGACTCGAGTCTGGAGGGGGCTGTTGGGGTCTGGTGGAGGGTCTTGCAGGGCAGGTATGATTTACATACTTGTGAGAGAGTCCAGGATCTAAGTCTACCCAGGCCCCTCCCTGGGGAACGGCCTTGAAGGAGGTGCTGCATTGTGATACTTGTGTGATTTATGTTCCCCCACATACTCTTCCTTCCAATGCCTGACAACTTCATTATTTATTTATGTTTGTTGTGATTATTTGCTTTAGCACAGTTACAGATACTGTATATTGCACAGGCGCTGTGTAAACCTTGGGTTGCAGCCTAGAGATTTGACTGTGTGCCTGTGTTTGCTTCAGATCTGTTCTCTGCAGAGGTTAGTCTTTGTTGTTGCCCCATGTACCCGTCTAGACGCTGAGAATAATTTGTCCCTTTGCTTCCTCCTCCGGTTGCTCCATTCTCAGCAAGGGAAATTACCTTACAAAGAGGGCAAGGGTTGCCGATTGAAAGTAAGTTATTTCGTCAGTGTAAAGTGTAGTAAATAGCCTGAGGTTAGGAGGAAAATAATGATATACAGTCCTGTCCAGAGGGAGAATATACAGCATGAGACACAATCAGACCCTTGCAGAAAACTTTCTAAAATGCTTTCAGAGGATGTATTTCATCATCTTAGATTACTACTGTGGATAGCAGCGCAACTGTATGGTTATATCATATTCATATGTTGGTGCAGAATCCCTTACATTGTGCGTCCGTGTTCCTCGAGCATAGTACATGGGGTTTAGGGCTGCAGGGTATATCTAAACTCGGCTATTGATTGATGCAGCTGCAGGAACAAAAAAAGCAAAAATGAAACCCCCTGTAAAGACATCACCATCTGCAGTTACACAGCAGTCCGTTAAATTCCACCCTGCATTCAAATTATTTGCTTTCACGGTCAAGAAATCGAAGGGTTGTAAAAATTGACTTCCTGTACGGACGGAGAGAAATAAATTTCAGCCGTACTGACAGCAGCCAAACAGAAAACCTATTGCCCAGCATTTAATTATTGAAGACATTGATCAACAAAGTGATTTATTTGCTGTGGTTTGGTTAAAAGGCCTAATTGAGTCGCGGCGTTCCATAAAAGGCTTTTATTTGTGCATTTGGTCTTGATCAGATTGCACGATACCCTGCCTGCAAAAAGTATATAGACCTTTTTATAGAAGTCTCCATAGAAGTCTTTTGAAAGTTGGGATTTAATTTAACCAAAACATGAAAATGACAATCCACCAAGCCACATTGATAAAACAGACAGAGAAGGAAGAGCAGGCTTCAAACGTCAGATAAAAAATGTGCAGACAACATGTTTGGTGTAAACATTTATTGATACAGCATCCTAATAAATCCAGGAATCTCTGTCTTTCTGACTAACGTTTAATTACAGTTTGCGTGATTGTCCGTCTGTGAGCAGCATCATTTAAAAAAGAGTCAAACTTTGCACTGCTTTGTGAGTTTGCAAAGACGACCCATTGCTATCGACATCTAATCTACCAACATGCACATTATAAACTGACAAATTACAAAGTTTTTCTTCAGTTAAACAACACAACTGTCCCCCAAAATCAGGGACGGGGAGATGGGACATCTCGAGGTTTCCAATGATTGAGCACAAGTTGTCCACCTTCAACTTTGATCACACTCTTGTCCAAACGCTCCCATCAATAAGCATCGCAGTGCTCAGAGTTTCCCAGTTGGAGCTAAAGCTGACTCCTTAGACTCATTCAAACAGACAGTTTCCGATTTGTTTTCCAGCTTTGACTCCGGGAGACAATGAGAACTGTGTTGATGTGTTCGCTGTAGTTGTACGGCCTCATCAGATTTGATGCACCAAAACACCCCGGTTCATTTAGTCAAACCTAAAGCTATTATTAGGCCTTTTCCTAACAGCATCCTTCTACTACATTACTCAGTATTTTTTTTATTTTTTTTTATCAGACATATGCTACCTTGGTATCATGTTGCACACTTTCTAGAGAAAATCGTTAGAAATGCACATGTTGCCAAAAACACAAGCTGTGTCTTTTTAAGTTTTCCCATTTGTAGTAAGAATAACATTTTTAGCAGATGTTTTGGGAATATAAACCATGGTCTTTTGCAAACTGCACCTTTCTCCCTCCCTCCTCCTTGTCCATCCAAAAACCTTGGCTCACGCGGCAACATACAGTGGGAGGAGACAGGAGGAGCAGGCAGCAGGATGTTTTCATCAGAATGTCTCTTTACTTCACAGCCAGTGAGTGGTCTAATGATCTCACTTTAGACGGAGATGGGAATGTTAGGATTAATGGCGTTCCAAGAGGAAGGCTGGGGTCCAGGTTGTGTCCCCGGCACAGTTTGAGACTGGAGGGAAGAATCAGACAGCAGGACTGGAAGAAATTATGAGATAAAGGGGCGAGGGAAGTTAAAAAAAAATAAAATAAGAAGAGAAGAGTGAGAGAGAGAGGAGAAGGGGGTGGTTTCAAAAAGACACCAAAGGGGAGAAGTGGATTGTTCATTTTCTGGATAGATAGATCAGATGGAATGGAACCATGCATCAGACTGAAGGCAGCTGTGCTTTTGGCAAGGACTTTTTGGCACACACAGGCACACGAGTGCACACATGCTCCTCATCCCCTCATACACTGTACAAAATGCGTGCACGCACACACACACACACACAAACACACAGTGCACAAAGTTTTTCATGGACAGGTGATAGTTAGCTTTAGTAGTAGCTCTGTGCTGCAGGCCTGGATGAGCTCAGCCACTGATTTCTCCTTCGCTTTCTCTCTGCGGGGCTTTAGCCAAGGGAGGAGTGTTTAGCAGGCCCTCAAGGCACGAAGCCATCTAAGCAGCACTAAGTCCTGGAACTGCTTCAGATTACCTGCTGTGGTCTCTGCCAGATAACACAGTGTGTCCATGCGTGTGTGTGTCTGTGTGTTAGAGGGCGCGTTTCATGTTTGTTGCAGGTTTGCAACAAATGATGTTATTATGGGGTTATTTAAAACTGCACACTTAATGCTGTACATCATGCACTTCATGGATTTCCATGGCTTAGTGTAGAGGGGCAGCTCATGCGTTAGCATTAAAGAGAGTTTAAATCACTTGTACATGACACGGACTGCTCACCCGAGATACAACAAAATAGATATTCTCACTAAAGATTACACACACACACACACACACACTTTTTTCTTTGTAAATCTTGTGACAAAGACTTACTGCGAAATGGAAAGAACCGGCTTTGTTTCCTGGTTTTATGAAACAGAGGGATTTTTTTTTTTCTTCACTGTTGCAGAAATCAAGGCCCAGTCGGCCAGTACTGGAACAAAAATAAACTGTTATCCTTGGAAGTGTCTTTATTGTACTTAGTCACATATGCATTTATCATGAGGTTATAAATCTTAGTGAGTGAAGGTTGTTAATGACTGTGAGGGACAGTGGTGGAAGTGCGCTGTCTCCTCCGCTGGACGGGCTGTGATTCTAGTTGCAGAAGACAGAAGAGTGGCTGGGATAGTACTTTACCTGGCCCAGGACTCCCTTGGGCTCACTCGTGGAATACTCTGCAGACTGGAGGCCCTGGCCTCATGCTGGTCCTGTCTGCATCCTGCCGTTTATGGAGACACTGCATATAGACTGAAACTGACAGTTTGATGTCTGCTAGCCACCTCTTGTACTCGTCTTGTTTGAAAGACTATCCACTCTGTTTTATTTGTTTGGTTAACTCTTTCCTTTTGACTCTTACCCTCTGTCTTTCTCACTTTCTATTTCTGCACCTTATTTTGTTCCGAGAAAAAAATGACAGACGCCTGCCTCTGCATCTTTCTGGCTCTGTAGTGCGCCTCCCGGATCTGCAGGATTTCGGTCAGGAAACACAGAAAAACGGCGGCGTGCAGAAATATCAATGTGTGGCACAGTTGTTTAATATTTCCTTTCCTCTGTAGATATGGACGTGAGGGAAATATCCACCTCCTGGGATCCTGACCCCAGAGGAACTATCTATATTCCAGGCGGAACTCAAACAATGACGCTTGTGGGAAGGGGCTAGTCCCGGTCAAGGGCATCATCCCAAACCTTGCGGGGCCTCAGACTTGAGTCCATTTTTAGTGATGAGTTCAGTGAAAATAAGCATCACCAGCAGTTTGTCTTTTGCAGCCTTGCATCATTTCCTGTCTCCCCACCCCGCTTTTGATCACACTACTCTTCCCCCGAACACTCACACACATACACATATATGCACATACAAAGTTGCACGATGCTCCACCTCCTGTGTCTTTCATCTGTCCTTCTCGCCCTAACGAGTCTTTCAGCTGAGCGATGATAGACCAGTATTTATTCTTCAGGCCGATAATTTCAGGGAGTGTATCTCCACTCTCAGTGCCTGGGGCCCATGCCAGGGACAGATCATTCCCAGCCCCAGGCACTGAGAGGAATAGGGAAAAATGTTGTTTTTTTTTGTTTTTTTTGGGGATCCACCTCCTCCTTGCCCAATTTTTCTTTACAGCAAATATACACCCTAGACATAAGTATTACTCCATTCTCCCCTAGGCATCGTCACTTCTTGAATTTTTTTCCAAAACAATTTCCACTCGAGTTATGCACATGCAGTATACGCCCGCATGCACAGACACAGCAATGCACACACGCCGCACACAAACACACAGCTAATCGCGTCTGCTCGTAATACATTCACAATGGACAAACTCCAAGAAAAAGCCCGAGGCTACCCACTTCCTACCCCCCAGCTCTCTAAACAAGGAAAAAAAAAATAACTGACTCAAAAAGACAGCATCATATAAATGTTTCCGCTTGTCCTAGAGTCAGGTTCAAGTGCCCCAGCAGTTGTTTGCTTTTGCATATAAACTTCAAAGTTCTCCGCGAGTGGCTGTACGTCGGGGCGGGAGACCCCGACGGCATGATTGAGCGCGGCGGGCTGCGGAGGCCGGGCGGCACCGTGAGATAAATCTAAGCTCATGAGCTCATTAATTCAACATTTCGGTCCATATGGATGAGACGGGGAGGGCCTATCCAAACACTGTCCCTCCGCAGCAGGGCTCCGAGCACGCCGGAGCACTCTCTATTTACTGTAGTCCTGTGTTTGGGCTTGTGCCATGTAACACTTTGACCCAGTGCGAGGAGACTGTCGAGACTTGTATGTAATGGAAGGGAAACAGTGAGCTATTGTGAGTCTCATCGCAGCAGGGTCTGGTCGTGTTGGGCTTTATCATTCTCTCAACTTACTGACATGTGTGATGGGTAGCCTCTCGTAAACTTTACGCTGTTTTCCTGTATGCCCTTCCTCCATTATTTAACTTGACACATCGCAACTTAACACACTCTCCGTTTTTACACATTGATGTAACGCAGCGGTTTAATATGAATTCTGCAAACTTTGGAGATAAATCCAGTCTGAACTTTACAACTTTCAATAAACAATAGTTTATATTTCAGCCCACTGTATGGATGATATAGATGAGATAGCTCTACACACACACATTCATTCCCCTGACTCAATTCCAGAGATTCCATCATTGCTCCCAAAACATCTCCCTGGTGACATTAAATCCACAAGATCGGTTTCTCTTTGGGGCAGACGGTCCTTGGTGAGTGGTAGCACAGCTCCCTGGATGCCTGGATTTGTAACACGCAGGACGAATCAGAGCACCTGTGTTAGTTTGGACATAGCCCTGCACATCACATGATCCGTCTGAGGCGGGGCTGTAGCGGGAGTGCGTGGTGTCCAGAGAGCGTACTCTGACTGACCTCGCGTCAAAACTCATTCGTCTCTGCCCGTGTTACGCGCAGGATATTACAGACTCTCCATTAATATATTTGTGTATGATTGTGGATGCTTTTTCGTAGAGTTTTTCTTTTTTTTACGTGTTATAACTGTAGCAGTGAACAATCCACAGACTGCATGTGTTGCTGGGGCTTTCGTTTAATGAAGGGGAACAAACGCAGTGTCAAAGCGCGTCTTTCATATGAAAAGCTTCAGGTCACTTACGGGGCTTCACTCTTTTCACTCTTCCGTCAGGGCAACGTTGCTGTAGCTGTTGTTATTTTTCAGCGAGGACTGTTAAATAGCGTTAAATGTGGAGATAAAAGGAGAAAAAAACATTTCATTTTGGTTAACATTTAATCCTCCTGAATTTTGTACCCTCTGATATATGTTTTGTTGTATTTCTTGTTGCATTTCCTGACATTTCTCTGGCCCTCCCCTCTAAGTCCTTCTTGAATTATTATTCTGTATATGTGCAGCAACTTTTAATCCAGGACAGCTCACACTGGGGAAGATGTTTGTGTTATCCGTCTTGTGTGTGTGTGTATGTGTATATACAGCTACTGCATTCTTGTGTAAGTGGCTTTTCCTTTTACATAACAAATTGTCACCAAACCGTAAACTGTAGTGCCCACAAATGTGAGGAATTCAAAGGCTTCAGCTGCTCAAAAAGTCATTTCCATATATTGCCATTGTGCTCGATGCCATCAGCCAGTCACAGCTTTTAAAAATCATCCTGTCAAGTCGATGCGATGCGTCGTTGTCCTCTGCCTTGTTCCCTCGCTGTCAGTGTCAGTGAGTGGATGACAGGTAAATGACCTCTGAAAGAGCAAATACTGCCATTCCACTGTCATAAAGGCTCCTGTACGGCAAAAAAAGCGCAACATGCATATTTATGATGTCACATAAACACTGCCCTTACGTCACACCAGCAGGCACGCGTGCGCCTCGCTATGCCACTCATCTCCCACCCTCCAGAGCCCTGATGGCACAGAGCACCAAATGAAGAGACGTCAAAGGGAATGCCAGCCTTTGTTAAACTATACATAGCGAATTTCATCAAGGCACAAAAAAAAACACCCTTTATTCTGCCCATGAGGGAATTAATCCCAAACACTCAGTGATAGAAGTGTGGCCATTTCATCCTGTTTTCATTTGGAGGCTGCTGATGGGATCTCAAATGCATGTCGGGGCAGTGGGGCCTGTTGCTGTGAGGTATCAGTCATCCTAACCTGTCAGAGATGAGGGAATTTTATAAACTCCGATGATTAGTGGATGATGAGTCCGTACATGTTGCTGACTGACAGCTTCTCCTCCCTGCCAAAGACTTAATCCTGGAGGAATGGCAGGAGGCAGTGCCGGGGTATTAATCCTGCATTAGCTCCATTTTAACACAAGTTCTTTTTTGTGGTTTTACAAAAGCATTCAAGGCAGTGGCATTATTACTGGAGAAATAAGCTACAGTAATTGGCTGTTTCTGGGACTATTGCTCCTACTTTGTAAAGGTGGATTTAATATCCAGTGACAAAGTCTGGGATGAGCCCAAACAATTGGCCATAACTGGTGTGAAATCCTTTTTGGTCCCCTGTGAGGTGCTCTGACCACTCCACCACACCTCGGCCCATCTTTCCTCTCAGTGGGGTGCCCGGCTTCCCCTGGCAAAGCAGCCAGACTTCCTGTGTTTCTCCGCCATGAGGTACTGCATTCAGTATGTGCAGTTTTTAGAAGGGGAAAAGTCCAGTGAATTTACGCAGACAGTAAGCTGCGAATCGATTTATGTTGGTCAGTTTTTACTTTTGCTACTGTAGGCAGTCTAATTTTACATCGCAGTCTGTACACGTGTTAGAAATTAGACAAGTCCTGTGAAAGATGCCGATTTAACTAGGTGCAGAGGAAATTGTGGTCTTTTTATTGGTTTTAAACACTCTTGCAGCTACACTCACCTCAGTTCAACCGAAGCATAAGCAGCTCGAAAGTGATTAAAGCGAGTTTAAGCGAGTTTAGAAAAAGTAGATGCTCTCTGACCTATGTCCTTCCTAAATGCTGCTACCCTACCTTGAACCCTGGGTGAAACTCATTCAACCCCTTCCCACAGGTCAGCTAATAACGGAGACATTTGTGAAAGATGCTTCCTGAAAATTAATGTATTGAAAAATGTGTTTCCTCCCTCCCTCACATTTCACATAACCTCTACTGGTAACCGCGCGCTGGTTTGGGTCCAAGCCTAAAGCATGAGGGGATCGAGCGGGGGATGAAAAAAACGAGTCCAGTCAGAGAGTCTCGTGTCGAGAGGACAGACCTGCCAATACAGACCTGTCCATACTGTAATCCCAAAACTCAATCCAAAGTTTGTCAGTATGTCAGGTGTGATGCAAAAATAAAAGAAGAAAGTTCTGATGTAACTGAATCGGCCAACCGCGCCGATTGTACCGGTTCTTACAAAGCGCCATCTTAGCAGATGGGCATTCATCCTTGTAGGTGTGAGTTGATTGACAGGTGCAGTTTTGGAATGTTGCGTGAAGCCGTTTCACAGTTCAGTGTCAAGGTTACGGTGCATCACACAAATCCGCACTAATCGTAGCCTCTAGTAAGCTCCACCTGACAGTGAGAAAACTCCACCGACGATGAATTGTTGACACGTTTTTCCAAAACCAGCATGCCCAGCACATTATTTTCCCTTAAGCCTATTCACAGTATTAGGGAGTGCTGAAAGGATTTTGATTGTCTGCTCAAGTATTTAATGCAAAGCAAATATTTCAGACACTGCTCATGGTGCGGAAACAATGCATACAGTTTCCAGCATTCTTGGTTAATCAAGCAGAGCAAAACAAACCAAGCCAGTGGGAAGAAAGACAAAAAAAGCCCTCTGGTGTGTGTGTGTGTGAGAGATCTGATTGTGAGGGAACCGCAGCTATTATTTTACTTTCTCTCCGTGTTTTTCCTTATAAAAGGACATTCTGACTTTTTAGTATCTGCATCGTATTCCATCAGGATTGTAATAAATGAATGATAAGATCACAATAGGAGCCTTTCTTCAATGAAATTTAATCACGTTACTCCGAGATGAACCGTATGCCTCTGCCCTGCAGTGTTTAAAAGGATTGCTGAAAAAATACAATATCTTCTTTGTCAGCACTTAAGGTCTATATAGCCGTGCCTCAGGATATCCCTTTCCTGAAAGGAAGGATTGCCCCATTTTATTTATTTTTTTATTTTTTTCCAGCTCTCATGCTCCTCATCACATTAACACCTCAGCGACACTCTGGAGCAAAGAGCCCCTCTCAGAAGGGGATTAGTCGGAGTAGAAGTTGCTATTTTCACTTTAAGAAGAGTTAAAAATTGACTTTTTTTCATCGTGTAACAAAAGGACAAAGACTCTCTCTGCTTATTTTTTCATACTGGGACTTCATGTGCGTCCTCTAACACCTGAGGCCCCCCCCCTCCCCGAACACACCCTTCCTCCCCATCCCCTTCCAGATGTTCCCCTTCGACTTCCTCTCCCCCTGCCGTTCCCTGTCTCTCTAACAAAATCAATAGCAAGTCCATTTGCCATATCATACTGTAGCGTATCCCCAAACTCCGGATGGTAATGATGCAATGATAACCCAAGGGTGAGGTGCATAGGGGAGAATTTTAGACTGATCAATACCGCTGGTGTACAGTATGACAAGGTTTTTTTAATGAGGGTGCAGCATCCGTTTGCTTCTCGCTGCCTGTATCGCGATGGTTGATATATTTTTGGTAAGATCATGAAAGAACGGGGGGCATTTGTGTCGGTAAAATATTTGGTCGTTCTTTTGTCAATCTCGGCTCGTCATCATTAGCTGACTCAGGGTCAGTTAATGGGTCATAGACTTGAAATTTCCCTCTGTCCCTAGGCAGCAGCAGTGATATGAGCCACCATGACATCACTCTGTTAATGTGCTGCTCAGCCAAAGAGAGTCAGAGAGTGGCCCTTCCTTGGGGAAGATTTCAGCAAAGGTCTTTTGCGCTGTGAGCTGCTCCAGAATACCTCACTTAAAACCAGCCTTCTGCTTCCTAAACATGGATTTAATACCCTCATTAATGATATATGACAGGGGAGATCAATGCAGACTGCAAGTTAGAACCCTGGATAATGTGTGTGTGTGTGTGTGTGCGTGCATGGGCAAGCATGCGTATGTTTGCATGTGTGGCTGTACACGTGTGTGTGCGCACCACTCCATATACCGCCTTTAATGGGTACATGCTGTTCAACATCATAGAGACACTGCACTGCCTCTGGATACATTACACCTCATGCAAGAGAGGCTGGGAGCAGCCGGGTAAGGATGCCGTTAGAGGTCATAGCAGCTAATTCCACTAGAGGTCGACTGATATGGGTTTTTTTCATTTGTTTTTTATATGAGGCTGATTTGTTTCGGCCAATTTTCCTCAATGCGATCAAATATTACGGTGTGATTATTACAAATGAAACACAGGATGTTTTAACTTGAGTAATGGCTGCCTCTCTGATCTGTATTTTGTTTGTGCACTAAAGTAAATATTGGACACAGGACATGATTTCATCAAATGAACTTTAAAGCAGGCGGCATGTGTCCAACTCCCAGTGTGTGAATACTTTTAGTGCTACACTAAATTCATTTACACATAGACTATACATCTAACACACATTGTGTTGAATGGGCAGAATCACAGAGTTTTCTGAAAAACCTTTAGAGACTTTTTTTCAACAGGCAACAGAAACATTTTCTAATATCCGATGACCTTCTGTGTATTTAAAGTGAGATGTGCTGTTTGGAAATATTGCTGGCGTAGCTCCATGTAGCAGATCGTCGGATATTTTTGTTCCAGCTTTGTATACAATGGGTAGTTCACTGTGAGGCATCCTGCCAACAATATCCAAATAATCTTCCGCACATGAATTGGATTCCTGCTTCCAAAGCATCAAGGTTAACTTGAGCTTTAAAAGGTAAAACTGAAGCACCAAATACTTGACCCCGTGACATTCTGTTTGGAGGAATTCATAGCTGAAGTGATAGCATGTAATAAAAGCCCAAGATCAAAGTTTGGATTTGATTTCCAGCCAGCAAGGCTCACTGAACATGGCCCAACAAGCCCGTCCAACTGCCATGGCAACCGTTCGGGGCTTTATTTTCTTATTAGATTGCTCTCCCAGAATTCCATTTTTATCCACATAGATATGGCCAGTGAATCACCATTAAAGGGCCCATCAAGCTGTCAGGCCATCCAGAGTGCAGGTGCAGCAGGCCCGCTCCACTGTAAACAAGCAGCACAGGCCCCTGAATAATGGAAGCCCAGACTGTTTTATGTTGTTCAGGGAGACTTTAAGAGATTCATCTCCTGCTGCTTCTCACCAACTTTGCTTCACAACTGCGGGCCGAGCTGCCCAACGCTCACATGAGGATGGAAGGAGAGCTGCCGAGATAAAGGGGGAGAGCTCGGCGGAAGTGGAAGTGGAAATCTCTTCACACGTTCTCGGACATCACTAAGCCAAAAAGCTTTGTTTCTGGAAAAAAAAAAACACTTAATGGATCATTTTATGTCTGACTTTTTTTTTAGAGGGGTTTGCCGTTATTTGTGAAGCAGGGAGATGTCTGACTTAACTCTTTAATAAGAGACCAGACAATTGCCCGTTGGTCTTTGTTCCCTCAAAGTCAGACACGGAGTATGAAAGTGCCCAAGAAAAACAAATGCAGAACATCGTGCAGCTGTCCCACGCTCCACTAATGCACGTGAAGCCTGGATCCTCTTTTATACTCCAATAAATTGGCCCCGAAGAAGTGCTCACACGTGAATTTGTCCCACATAAACTGAAGCGAGAGGGGCATTTTTCGTGATTTGTGGAAAATAGTCCTCGTGTCGCTGAGTTTGAGTGACATCACCCTGCCATTAGGTTATTAGACACCCATGTGTGCCACGCTCCCAAGGAATAATCTCAATTTTTTTTTTTTTCCAAAACCCAATAAAGTGCTTACTTGAGAAAAAAGTGAATCCAAAGTGTTATACTTATCTTAAAGTGGACTCCCCAGCAAAATTAAATAGTATAAGTTTCAAATGTCTAAAAATGATCTGAGAAACGATTATAAGCCAATTGGATAATGTGAGCCAGCAAATGTGTGCGAGATATAACTCTGTGGGGTAGTTAGCACCTTGGTGCCCTGTCTTTGAGGGTGTCTGGTTGTCATTAAGGCTGATGTGCAACAGTACAGGCAGGTGGGACTCGGAGCTTTAGGTTTGCTGACAGTTTTGCAAAACTGTAAAAGATATTATCTGAGGGGGGGGGTTTGAAAACGGGACTCAGCGGGTCTGTCAGGGAAGACAGACATGATAAAACAGATGATGCATGTCCCAGCGACTGCCCCATCGTTCTAGTGCCCTACACATGCAGCTGCAAAGAACCCTGGGTCGCCACATCTGGCCAGGCTTACCTTGAGGCTGAAGGCTGGGGCCTGAGGGGACGTACAGCGGAGACTAAAGGAGACCTGTCAGCACAGACCAAACAAAAGCTTGCCGGCTACCGACAGGTCAAACGCAGAGAGGACCCCAGACATGTTTTCCGCGTCTGTTTTGTCCCGTCAACATGACACCTCACAGGACAGTGCATGGCTTTTTATTTCAGTTTGCAAGATGTGGCAGCTTGAGTTTATATTAGCCGAGGTGATGATCTTCCAATGCGCACAGCTTCCTGAGTCACATATGATGTCATTATCTGAAATATAACTCTAACTATAAGCTTTATCAAGATAAAATTAATTTAAATACATGTCAGAGTAAATACTACCTGACACACTGTCTTGAAAAGGAACACAAACTCAAATGACAACAGGGTAATAATAATAATAATAATAATAATAAATCAAAACATATAAATCATCTGAAATTCACTTTAGCTGTAATTGCCTGCAAAAGAATACTGTGATACTGCTGAGCGCTACACGTCATTAAGATTACATAAACAGTAAAGCTGTTCGAGGGTGATGTTTCTAGTCCATCAAGCTGCCGGTTTTTCCTCCTCACTCTGTAGAGGTCCGTGCTTGTGGCCTCTGGTGCTGTGGGCTTTAGAGAAGAAGAGGCCCAGGCCAGAGAGGCCGGAGGGCAACATGGGGTGACTGAAGGACACAGCGTGGGGTCACACTGGGGCTCTTCCTGCTCTGCATGTTCCATGCCCCAGTGCTCTGGAGGCCAGACCGTGATTGCTGCGCTGGGATCCAGCCGCAGAGCGTTTTCATTAGGGAGAGGGCCAAGATCATCCAGGAAGGTTCCGGCCCATTAATACATTTGAAACGGCGAATGAAAGGCGGTTGTTGGGGGTTATTTTGAAAGGGGAGAGCCCTGTGGAACGACCATGAGAGCCTTAGTGAATAAATACCCTGTGGATCGTGGTAACCTCATTGTACTTTTTTTCCCGTCTTCTCCCTAAGATCTGCGGCCAATTTTCCTGCAATTTAGGATAAATTGTTTGTGAAATCTAGTCGGTCCTTCCACAGGGAATCGCTCACAAGAGATAGAGAAAGAGACACTCAGCTGGATGGATGAGCGTAGTCCAGTGTATGGTTAAACATCTACTTCCTGTTTCATATAGACAATTATAATGTGTCGCAGAGACAGAGCTCGCGTTCACACTTGCCGTAGCTTGGGGTTGATCAAAGTAAATTCTTTCATGTGATACCGTTCAGCACGACACTGAGAGACATTTGCACGAAGCCGCGATCATTTTGATATGTGTTCCGAGGTCTGGGGATTGGGGTCGGAACAAGCTTGCTTATGCAAGAGCTTGATTTCCCAGGGTCTGTGTTACAGAACATGCTCCCTGTGCAAAAAACCTCTGCCTAGAATATACCAGAAAGGTCAAATTAAAATGAAAGTTACCTGCACACCTTCCCTCTCTTTGGTAAATATGATATTTCCCCAGCTAGTAGTTGCAACACTGAAGGGGTTTATTACCAATAAACATATCAAGCCTTCACTGCTGGAGGAAAATAAGTTATTTCCCCAACTAATAGTCGTGTAATGACCACTATTGGTTTTTAACATCTCTTATTAATGCAGACTGGTGCCCCAGCATACGCTAATTATCGGAAGTTTCCTGTGATGTCCCAGCTGGGTGTTCAAAGTGAGTTGTTCTCGACTTTTTAAAAAGTTGCAACAGCTCTCATCAGCCTGGGAAATTTCCGTGTGTCTATTTTGGGGGGGGGCTACTTGATTAATTTAATATATTAACATGAGCAAAAGAGACCAAATATGACCTTGTGTGCTTCGCTGGCCCAGCACAGCCTCAGACAGTGACCCTGCCAATAACACAAAAGCCAGACTGGGCCTGCAGCCCCAGTGCAAAGTGAGCTGTTAAAGCCTGACGTGTGTTTTGTCATTGAAGCACGACAGGGAAGAGGCTGACGGTAAGCACTGAGCAGTGCTCAGGGAGCAGTGGGGGTAAAGAGGCTCTGTGACTTGGCAGCAAGGATTGCAGCCCGTGCCAGCACAGCTGTCCAGCAGGCGTCTCATTCAGCATTGCTCGCAATGTGAAAGCAACGACCAATCTATCACTACAGCAGCCGGGCACACAAGGACACAAAGGTGTAAACCCAGCCTGCGGAGTCGAAGGGCTCAGCAGTGCGCTGACAGAGTGCAAGAGCTCTTTACACATCATAATCTGTCCTTCCAGACGTGCATGCACTAAAGCGATTTAATTGCCTTGTCTATCTTGACAGGAAAGTAACAGAATATTTTGACGTCCTCGTTATATTCACGGGTCCGTTTTGCAATTCCACTGTGATCTTTGGATGCAGTCCCAACGGCGCAGTCGCCTTATCCAGTCCAAAAGAAAGTGTTCTTTGTTTATTCAACCCTTGTAAGGGCATAGATCTAACAATGGAAAACGCAAATCACTTAAAAAGTTTTGAAGTATGTAATTCAGTCAGCTGTTAATAACTCGCAGGGCGCCAGGCCGGTGGAATCTCTTTTGTGAGGAAGACAATAGTGAGAGAGAGGTGATTTCATGTGCAGGCGTTTCTCTCTTGTGCCAGGTTTTTGTTTACACTTTCATTATATCTCTACTATATTATCTGATGCCTACATCCTGAGCCCAATCTCGTGGTTAGGTTTTAATCTCCTGACGCACTCGGCTCACTCGCCTCACTGTCCTGTGCCACGCAGGGAATCGGAGAGGGGTTATATTACAGCGCATGAATCAAGGCAAAATGAAATGCACTCCAGACGCTTTCAGATGGTTTTAATTTATGGCAAGAGGCCTGCGGATACCAAAAAATGCATTAAATGTAATCTGATCACTTTATTCGATGCTGAATTTATGAGCAGACGGACTCTGTCTGGCTGAGTGACTGATTTTAAAAATAGACGCTGTGATAGATTACAGATCTTTAATGCTAAAACATGTATTAGGAATAATAAGACGTATAATTTTATTTGTACATAGTATCTCAAGAAAAGAAAAGGGCAAGGGCAAGCAATTTATGTAAAAGTGAAACCTCATACAGTAAATGATAGCATCACCTGTATTTAAATCCTTTGGCCTGTAAATGAGTTAAGAATGCATTGAATTCACTAAGCAAATCTGTGGCCGTCTCAGACGATAAGATAAAAAAGACGTTCACAGACACTAATAATGAGTCACTTGGGTTAATTGCTGGATTTTTCCAGCGCCAGTTAAGCAGGGATTGACTTTCTCCATCTCCTGTGTTGTGGTCTGCGTTCCATTGATGTCTCAATTGTAAAAATAATCTCTCCGTCTCTGTCCTCGGAGATCAAATCAATTTATGAGAGTTGGATATCTGTCGCTGGACCCAAAACCATTACGGTCAATCTAACCCGGCAGGGCATTTGGCTTGCACATTAAGAGGTCCACAGGCATTTACAGTGAAGTGAGGAGAAGCATCAAGTTTTAATGTGCAAAGCCACAGAAACCAACGGGAGATTAGTCCGACTCATTACTTGACATTAATGCCTCGTGGCATTAGGAGTGAAGTGCAAAACGCTGTCGAACAAATAATCTTTTTCTACAGAACACAAGTGATCTGGGGTTGTTTTTAATCTTTTGCTCTGTTGAGCAGATAATGCATGGCCACAAGCAAGAACATTAGCATACAATCACACCATTTGTTCCAGCATGTGTGTGTGTGTGTGTGTGTGTGTGGATGCAAAGACTTAGGAAGTGCATCCATCAGCAATTTCAGGCGCAGCGCTGAAAAACAAAATGGCCTCTTCCTTCCTTCAACTCTGACCCATGTGCAACCAGTGACACCTGGTAGGCGAGGATGTTCCAGTGAGTGGAGAAGGATGTGTCTCCTTCAAATGTACTACACATTATATGATCACACTGTTATGTTCTCTCTATGTGAGGGCACTTTTCTCACTTTATCACCCTGACCAACTTTAAGTTACAAAAAAACAAAAAAAAATGCACCCTGTGTCCCCAAATGTGAGCTTTTCCTGCAGAACACTCTGTGGCAGGCAGGGTCCGAGCATCATTAACACTGCTTTCCTTCAGACTGACATATTTCATCAACAATTTAACAGTAGAACACCGTGAAATTGAAGTAAACCTGCTTAACTTTCCAGTGTGTTTTTACTTTACTTTCCTTCAACTCTGGATATTTTTGAGGGGGAAAAAAAGGTTCATGTCAACATACATCTCAAACTAATAGCTCCAGTTACACTTACAAATAAATGCCACTCTGAAACCGTTGTGTGAAGTAACGTCTGCGGGTCTTTGTTCATCGAGGATGCGCAAAGATGGAAAATAAAGCGCCAAGAATGAGGCAATAATTGTAAGGGACGCATGTGGTAGATCTTTTCACTCGGGCTGTTTCTCCAGCTGCGCGAGCACCTATCTCAGCGTAATTGCTACAATTGTACTCTCAAACTGGGATTACCAAGGGCCTGTCTGAATGTAAACACAACCTTTAGCAAACAGCACAACCACAGCGGAGCGAAATCACAGGCAGCCATGTTTTGACAAGTGCGTGATGAGTGTCCACGCACTCCCGCGCTCGTTTACAATTAGATAAGCTAACTCCTACCCACAATCCCTTTCAGAGCGTGCCATCCTGACTTCACTTCTGCCTGACTGCTCACTTAAGCTCTTCTTTTTTTCTTTTAATGTCAAGTTCTGTGCACAGTTCTGCAAACTTTTTATTTACCCCCACTTAAACAAAGACAAGACTACTACCGTATTCCATCTCTTTGCTTTCTCCACTGCAAGTGTTGAAATAGTTACAAGGACTTGGTGGTTGGTTCTGTAAAGATAGCAATAAAAAAAGAAAAGAAAAGAGTTTTGGATCTTGAAGAAATTATTCACGGCTGTAGTTCAGAGGATCGCTCATGTGATGGGCTGTGACAAGTGTACCGCTCCAAGCACGTCGCTGCCAGCCTGGAACTCAGTGCTGCACGCCTTCCACAGACACCATTAATGCTCTGAACTGGGAGAACAGCTCGTCATCACACTCTCACAGAGGAACAGAGGAACCGTGGCAACATTTCTGAGGTTTTAGCGGCAGTGAAGTTTGTTTTGAAGGCTCGCCAAAGTGAAACACACGATATAAAATTTGAGTTTCGCTTTTAGTCTGGAGGATCATGTCAAGGGCTTCTCAGTATCCCCCACCACCACCACTTTTAGCTGAGGGAATGGATAAACACTTTTCATGTCTGATGTTTGCTCTTGCCCACCATTACATCTACAAGTCGCATTAATATCTAAGTTTTTATTTGTAAATGAATGGTTTTTATTGATATCATAAATTCAAATGCAAAATAAGCCTCAGATGAATTTCTCCATAAAGTGATCAAAACTTATTTTGTGTAATATTTGAAAAGGAGGCGGGGGAAAATATGAGCCGAGATTCTTTTAAAAAAAAAACGACTGTAGTGTTTTGTCTGTAATTGCCCCGTCCTCCTGTTTTGAGGTCCAGACAAGAAGGGTTTATTCATTCAGAGGCCGATAACAAAGGAGCTCCGCTTTAGGCCGAGCACGAGGACAATGACATGTCACCCTTGTGCAGGCACATCAGAGAAAGTGATGCGACTGGGGCTGTCCCAGACTACCATAACGACTCTGCACGTTTGTCTCATGTATGCACTGAGATATGTGCGCCTTTGTACCTTTGGTCTATTATCTGTCTCTGCCTTGGCCTCCAGCTAAACCAGATGAGCTGCGGAGTCGAAGTTGTGCGCGCGGCCGCAGACCTAGTGCCGTCTGATGGGCAAAAAGAGGGTTCAAACAAACCAGGCCTGTGAATTATGGAGTAAAGCTTGCTCAGAGCGTTGTGTAAATTAGCCTGGTTACATATGCACAGACGTCCTCATGCCTAGAGGTCATACACAGACCTAAAGACGCCGGTGACATCACTAAGGCGTCGTGCGCTTTTGAGCAGACAACAGAATTAGTACACAAACATAACCATAGAGAATGCATTCTGATTTATTCATGGGTTGCTTTTTTATATATCGGAAATGCTCCAACAGTGTCCAAGTTTTGGTTCATTTCCTCTCCCACCTATCTGCTTGCAACTCAGACACAAACTCACCTTTATCACTAAATGAGAGGGAATGGGTTTGCCTTCTCCTGACAGGTTATCATCGATCCTTTCCAGTGCGCTGTCAAAGTCAGATCTGCCAAATTGCTGGCTTGGTCTTAGCATGTTGCCCATCCATCCAGGAGCTGTGATGCAGGTCACCAGCTGACCAGTCAAACATCTGTCTTAAAGGGCATTTCACTTCTGACAATGACAGCAGCCGGGGTCAGAAACAAACAAGTCCGTCTGTCAGAACTGTAACAAGAATGTGGAATCTTGTCTGCCCGTGATTGCTCCCTCAGTAACGCAGAGTTCTTTTTGTTTTTTTTATTTCTGAAGAGGAAAAGAAATCTGAAAATCTTTGTCAAATACATTCACCACACTGGTTTGTAATAGGTGTCAATCTTTAAATGTCAGTACTGGCAGTTTGTGTAGAAGTAACGCCCAAACTCACACGTATGTGGTGGAGGCTGTCAGCTAAAATGTGTTTTCATCACTTTGAATAGAGCGGCGTCGAGCACTGCCAAACTGCATCGTGGGCCCATTGCTCCACTTTGAGCACATTGCATACAAAAGCAGAGAAATGAGCATCAGTCAAATCATGTACAATTATTCCTACACAGGCATGAGCCAATTAAATCATGTTTATGTATTTAGCCCAAACTGAGCTCTCGGGCAACATTGTTGGCAGATTTGGGGATTAGGCAATTTGGACACCCTAATTAGACTGTAAGTGTGAGAGTGAATGGTTGTTTGTGTATATGTGGCCCTGTGATGTCCCCACCTTTTGTCTTATGTCAGCTGGGATTGGCACCCGTGCACTCATGTGGAGGATAAAGCGGTAGAAGATGATTGAGTACTTGTGAGTTCATCAGCATTCATGCTAAAAGAACAGCTTTTTCACTCTCTTACAACGAGTTACTGTAAATGAGAAGAACGGTGTTTGTTGCATTTTTACCAAAGGACTGGAGTGGAAAAATGAACCAGCACTTTTACATGTTTAAAATATAGAAAGTGATTTTTCAATTAAGCTGGATTCATGAAATGACTGGCTGTGAAGCATCCAGCAGAGACTGCAGGGAACCATTGTTTTTCGCTGGGCTTTGAGGTGTCACGTATAGGCCACATGTCCTCAGTTCATATTTTAAACATAACATTTATGAATTTCAGTCTATATCGGTTCATAATGTTGAAAGAAATGGCGTTGCATTTTTCAGATCAAAAGACAGAAGGATAACCATTAGTGCAACAAGGACTTTATGTACCGTAGCAGAACTGCATCAGCCTCACCATTATGTGTAAAGGAAATATTGTTGGACAGCGAACTGTAAATAATATACATACGGCACATAGCTCAGTGCTCGGTTTTAAATTCGGTGACGCTAATGTTCCCGAAGTGCTTCATGTTTTGGCTGTTTCCGTGCATGTACGTGTGACCAATTGTTTATGAAGGCGACTTATCAGCAAATGGGTTTCCAGGGGGTGGGTGGGTGGATGTTTGAGCTGCCCGAGCAGAACCGTGGTGTACCTGCAAACCTTGAAATGCAGATCTGAAGCCTGCTGAGGAGTGATGACAGCTGCCATAGCTCTGTGATTGAGTCAAACAAAAGAGACAGGGAGAGAGGAGAGAGGGGAGACGGGGGTGGGGGAGAAGAAGCCGCAACTTCAACACTTTTGTACCGAAGAGACGGGGATTTTGCAGTGTGCTGAATTCTGCTACTCAGCATAAAAATGTATCAGAGTGAGAAATAAATAAAGGCTGTAAGTGACCACTTGAAACACCACTGCCCTGCAGGGGATTCTGTTTCCTTTGTTTAGATGCTAATATGCTGCTGTGATAGCAATATAGAATGAAGGGGGTCCTCCTTCTGCCTTTCATACATATTATCCCTCTGTATCTGGCACAACAAGAATAGTATCCCTCGGAGAGTAAATGAGGGTCTTTTGTTGCGGGCTGACCTGCAGGCGCTGAACAGCCATTAACATAAGCATATGGGTAATATCCAACATTGCTGCCTTCTGCTGTTGTGTACAAGAAATAATGATGCCTCAATAATATGGCTGCGCTGTACGTACAGTATTTCACACGTCTCTTTGGGGAGAGCAGCGTGGCCGTAGATGGTCAAAGAATGTTTCCAGTCCGGGTTTTAATCTCTCCTTATATTCATATTTAATGCAACGCCAAGATTATTTTCCGAACCTTATCTGCCGCGCACGCTGATACTATCTCATAAGTGACCCGGCCGTGTCCTCGGCTTTCTGTGTAAAATGAGCCTGCCAGCCACACACGGGGTCAGCGCGCTGGATCACTCCGTGCGCCGCTGTTTTGAGGGTGTGTGGGCAAACTTGAGTGAGACCCCGAGCAGGAAATGGACAGGAGGGGATCAAAATGAGTGATGGGGAGACAGAGTTCGACTGGGAGAGAAAAAAGGAAAACACCAAACTAAAAGCAAGGACCTTCTCAAGTTTCATTTTAATAGCATAGGGCCATTTTTCTCCCTTTACGCTAAGCACAGGCCTGGCCATTAGGGCCTCTCTGTAGAATGTGTAAACCTCCTGCTATTAAAACCACAATTTGCACTGTCAGCTCCTATGAGCCAAATCTATGACCACACTACAGCCCATCCCCCTCTGCACGACTCGGGCTCCTTTTCCCCCCTTTTGTAACAACTTTCAGGCCACAATAACCATCATCAGTTAAAGGCGGCGGGTCCATTACACTTCCCCTGTTCACACAGCCTTGCATTAAGCTAATATTATCTATTCCCCGAGTGCCCCGGCCCTTCACACACACCATCAATTATTAATCTGCCTGCTCACAGCTAATGTTTGGTCTGAATTATTTAAACCTATCTTCATTTATCAATAAACATAAATGTTAAACAAAGAATGCTGATGAGCATGAATTACACTTTACAAAAAAAGTTCACGGGATTATTTGGATGGGGGATGATTTATAGATGAGACGTTTGCCGGTAATGTTTTTAAGGAAGGGTGGAAAAGGGTGAAGGCGGGGAGAGAGAGGAAGAGAAGAGAACGCATGCACACACCAGGGCTATGGTCAATCCTGTCAGCGCCTCAGTGGTCAAAGGGAAAACACAGATTTCGGGCTCCGTGTCCAAATGCAACTTGGTTTTTCATTCTATCCCTTTTCTTTAATGAATGGCTTCTTTCACACACAAGTGAATCCAAATCTGTGCCCCAGATTTGATGCTGTTGAAAGCTCTTACATATTAGTCCGGTCCTCCCTGGGGTGCCATTACTGGCCAATACCCCTGCAGTGAGAACAAAATGAACCAACCTGTTAAAAGGAGAAATGAGCAGACCTGTGCACAACTTCTCTTTTGGGTCTTGCTCTAAAAGAGAGGCCCGTCCTACTGCAGCCTTTTGACTAATGAGGGAAAACAGACCAACGTCACAGTTCTCCCTAAGCAAACACATTTGGTTGTTATGGATGACCTATGGGGGGAAGGAATAATACAATTCTTGAAAGGTGTGACACATGTCACCGAAGAAGAAGTCCATGCCATCTTCACTGTGGAATGCTTGGACTTCCTCAGCGTCACCGTGCCCCGCGGCAGATATGAAGAATTAAATCCCACCTTTACTTAAATATCAGTATAGAATTTTTCTTACACAAAGACAGAGTGATGCTGGTGCTCGGGGAGGATGTGGGTGGGTGGCTTTTTTTTGGTTCACCTCCAAAATCCCCAAGACTCTCATATCTAATCCACCTGTTATTATTCAAACACACTGAATGGACAGATTACATTTCACAGAGCACAGAGATATGAGAGCGAGCAGCCACACATTTATAGTGACACCCAGGGGTATCTTCATGTGATTTCAGATCGCTCACTGACACTCTCTTATCGTTGGTATAGTCCAAAGTTGATGTCCCCCCCCTCCCACTTCTCACCACCCCACCTAAATCCCCACCCTGCCTGCCTGTACCTCCACGCCGCCGTCTCCTGTGTAGGGTAAACAAGGTGGAACCCTCGTCAGCGTGGTTAAGCTGGCGGCTCGTGACAGAACGCTGAATGAGTGATTTAAGGTTTCAAGTGAGCAGCTTTCACAGTTAATTAACTTGCTGATGGCTGTGTGCATGTGTAGAGAGAAGTGAGGGATTCGGGGGAAGGAAACCGTCTTCTGTTGCGTTGCCATTTCAAGTTAAGACAGCCATGGGCATTACTGAGACATGAGGGCTGAAGCCTTCGAGCAGAGTGCTCACTCATTTGTTTCCCTGGAAGCTGCTGGTTCTGCAGGTTTTAGCCTCATCTCTCTTCACCTTCCAACATAAGAAAAGGGGGTTTGAGGGAAGAATCTCTCTTGACTTGGCGTTTTAGTGAACAGCAAAGCCTAAGTGTCTGAATAGGGGAGTGAGGACGTATTTCTGTAGATGAGAAAGTATAAGCGAAACCGGCAGAAGAGGCATCACAGAACGGGCAGCGCAATTAGCGATCAACCTTGTGTGACTTTTAGTAAGTGTAATAACAGATAATGGCATCGTGTTTGTGTGCAGAATATTTAAAGTAAAATTCTCCTATAGATACTCCTGGTACTACTCAAACTATGGACAGCGTTCCAATTTGAAATCTTTTCAAGTGAAACCTCATGCTTGATATTACATCAAATCTTTAATTTTGCTTCTTATTTCAGTCTTTTCACCTCAGAGGTTGACACAGGCCAGCAAAAAGCCTTAATTACTGGAAGCCCTGCACCACTTATACAGGAAGGCTTGCTACCACTGGGATGGTTCAATGCTGGAGTCGGCTTCACTGCTGTGAATTTCTTGAGGAAGTCGATTGTTGAGCCGCGTTTAGATATGAACTATTCACTCCCACTGTAAATTTCCTAAGTACTTGCCATTCACACTGGGAGGTCAGGGACCTTGGGGGTAAATGTGTGCCTGATCTGCTGCAGGCTGATTGGAGAGAACACACACACACACACACACACACACACACTGAGAACACGGAACATTAACAGTCATCAATGCCCTCACACTCTCACCACGTTTCTTCAGAAACTTGATATTTGGCATGCTGAAAGCTGGGTCGTCACCTGTTAGCAGAACACCCAGCAGCCTCTGGGGGTCATTGTGTGTTTTTCTCTGGATTGCCACCCAGGCAGGAATGGCATGGCAGTGGGAGGATATTGTGTGTGATTCATGCCCTGATAATTACAGTGTGCATCCCCTGTTTTTTTTTTTAAGCAGCTGACTGTTCAAAGAGATGCCGTGGAGATATGCCCCGACATAGACGTGTGTTTCTTTTGGAAGCAATCCCGCCACTGAAGCATACTTTGTCTCCATGAGGATGAGGTGTAATATTTTAATTGCATTTTCGATGATGATGATCTTTATTTTCGGAATGTAAAGGGTGCACTGCGCTGACAATCTCCATAAAAGGAGTATTTGTCCTCCATGATGGAGCTTACGCGTGTTTATCTGTGTGGCAGTGATGTAAAATCCTGGCTAATTTACACCATCCTCGAGGCAGTGCAGCAAAACAATTTCCCGGTGAGGGCGAAGGCATTGACGAACCCAAATAAGAACATGTAAGTCATTATTGACTCTTAGCCTTTTTTTTTAACTACTCTCCTAAGAACACTGTAATTGTCTGTTCGTGTATACGACTCGCTCCAGGATGTTTCAGATTGCTCTGTGATGAGTTCATGTATGTTGCCTCAGTAAATTGTTCAATCATACTTTGTGTAGATACGCATTGTAGGGTAATTAGAGGGCATTCAGTCACTGATTTATCTTTTTTATTTTAAGCTTTTTGAGCGATAATGTATTACACTTGTGTCCCGGAGCACAATATCAGCCCCCAAACATGAAACCACATCATTTATTTATTTGAGTCCAAGCTTCTCGAGCTAATTGAGACATCCATAGTATCGTGATGTGTTACCTTTATTGTTGCAATAACTATAACCCTATAAATATTTAATTTATTGCATTCACAGTATTGCTGTAACTATGTCTCCGAGCTCCGCGTGGGAGTCCTGACATTCACAAATTCAGAAGAGACTTGTAATATTGGTTTTAAACTCAAAATAACGCACTTGGTAAAGTGATAAAATGTTGAGGAGATAACATCCATGCGTGCTTTTTTTTTTTCTTCTTCTGAAGGGAGATGGGAATGTAGAAGAGAATGCTGATCTATGGGACTCAACGATGCGGCGCTGTCCCAAGGCACTCTGGGATGCATTTAGGACATGCATGGAGAAAACAATGGCGGGTGTATTACCAGAAAAGATAAATCTATCTCATTAATCCCTTCTTCTCCCAGGCTGGGAGGCACATCTAAGGGAACATGCAGAAGCAGTACTGTACGCTAGGATCTTTCACACAGATGGGCCGAGAAGAGGAGAGGAAGGGAGGAGGGGCCACAGTGTCAATCTGTGCATCATTAGACAGTGCAGTGATGGTGAGAGGAAGACAGGGATTACCAAGATGTGGCTTTCACAACAAAATGATCAATGACGTCTTTGTCGTGTCATATTATGACATGTACCCATTCTCTTTGATGCTGAGCTTTAAATGAAATAATTCACTCTATTTTTTCTGAATTAAAACCTTAAAGGTTATTATTATTATAATATATTATTGTACATGAAACATTCTCAGCTTGCAGTGACTTGTTTATTTGTGCAGTCTTGCCGTGTTATATGCACGTAGTAGTACACGTTCAGTCTAAAGTTCAGTGTTTATTGACGGACTGAAAAAACCTCCCTGTCAGTGGATTTCTCGCCCACAATTCCCTCGCACCGCTACTCGGCTGCATGTTCAAATTACCACTAGTAAATTCAATTGATTTCAGTCAAAAATGACATTGATTTTTGGCCCATTCGAAATGACCAGGGAGTCCATAAAACAGATAAAGAGGTCATAACCATTTTACCAGCCTGTAGAATCTCGCAGAGAGATTTAAAGGGTCGTGAAGGTCTGATGGTTAAAGATGAGGCTTGTAGGGAATCCTGTAAAAAGACAACAAATTGTGCCACGAGTGCTGCTGCATCACAAAATGATATATCTATAAATTAGGGCGCCTCTATTGCGGATGGCTTTGAAACTAAAATGTTTAGAGAAAATATGTGCCTTTTGTGTACGGACTTGTAGACTTTAGTAGATCAAGACCATAAAGTATTATTTCAAGACTCACATGGACACATTTATTTCTTTAAATTGTGCTACACACACACACACACACACACACACAAAGCCAGCAGACTTGTTGGAGTGAAATCTGCGTTGATTGCAAATTAAATTAGGGCAAATTCCTTTTTCTAATTCCAGAGAATGGCTGATATCCGATACACCTGAAGAGATTGTTCCTGTGGATAAAGGCCCTAAATGAAGAGGCTTTCATTTAGATGACAGTACAAGAACCACTGTGCAATTACTCATGGATACAATATGCTCTGTTTTGCTTTTAAACATCAAGTAACATCTTCCGACTCATAACACTTGCGCTGCAGATGCCACATGACTCTGCGCACTTTAAATCCACGTAGATTGAGCAATAAGTCACCGGACGTGACAGACTGAATATGTCTGACCCTTTTAAAGCCCCCGCGGTGCTTTTCATGAGCACGGCAAGTGGATATTATTCCAGACTTGTAGTATTTCAACCTTTTTCTTCATTTTCTGATAAACTCTGTCTCGTCCTACTCCAGAGAACGCTTACACGCCACAATAAAAGCATGTCAAATAAAGAAAATATCACGTTAATTAGCGTTGGATTACGTGGCTTCCGAGTGTTGCATGACTGTGTGACGTCAGCCGCCGGAAATAGCTTAATTATATATATTTTTTGGTTTTATTCTTGGTTAGAGTAGTAGTTTAAAGTATGTCCACCAAAGGCCTTGGTGCCTTGCTCCAGGACCCTTCATTAGTGGTCAATGAAATTGATTCACTCCTCAGCAAACTATACACTACATCCTGTTTTTTTTTTAAATTTCTTTCCTCGCTAACTTTAAGACAAGATTTAGTTTTTGAGCTGTGCGGACACACCAGTTTTATTGATAGCCAGTGTCTGCATTGTTGACAGGTAAAGCAGTATTACTAATTTATTACTCACTATTCCCCGGTCTGGACAAAGAGCTAAGGTGGGGGGGTAAACTAGACTTCAGTCCTGTCAACCTTTTATTTCACCTGTCAGACTGATGACGGACGTACAAGTGCTTGTTTGCCCTTCCTCACTTCTTCAGCCGCATTGGCCGTGACAGGCTGCACGGAGGAAATGGAAGGAGTGCACCTTTCAAGGACCTCCCATGTCTTCATAGTGTAGCTGGACTTCTTGTGAGATTGTGGGATTTTGAAGCAAGCACCTTTTTCCTCGTCTTCCTTCCTCCGGAGACACAATTTACTCCTATAAAGAAGACGGGAAAGAAACGGTGATGGATGGAGGTTGATTTGAGAGTCCACAGGTGATGTGGGCTGTAATATCGAACTTTTGGCTCGAATGTTTGAGAACTTCTAACACCTGCATTGCATATTTTGCTTTAGTTAAATCGACTTTATCAAACCGACAGCAAAATATGAATCAAGGTATTTATTATTTCTGTTTGTCAGTTGTGTCATATTCCCTGTGTTTAGCCTTTAGATTGGTTGTTATGGTTTATTTTAATAAGACACTCAGACAATCAGACGTGAATCAACGTTTGTTTTAACCTAAAACTGCTTTAATCAGTGTTTTACGCCAATTTAATTACTACTAAATTACCCGTGAGGAGTGCTGAAGGACTGACTGCATTGTCCATGAAGTTAAAAGCTTCCACCATCTAAAGCTGCTTCACAATCCACCAAAACTCTGTCTCTTGTTATTTTTATCGAGGGCCCCCCAGGAGTTATCGAATAACATGTTTAAGCACATTTAAGGTGAAAGTGGACTCACCATCTTTTTCGTTCACCTCCAAGTCCAAGAAAATGAGCTAGTATTAGCTGGTGTTGTGGTGAGAACGTTGAGTGATTTATGTCAATTACCCAAAAATCCTTCAGGATAAAGGCATATGGTCTCCTGAAATGTGTGAAATCTCATCCTGTTACAAATTTGTTCAGAGCAAAAACTAAAACGCAAATATGTGATTATCACTTACACATTTCTTCGTGGACATTTAAAAAAAAGCAAAGACATGTATGTCTCTCTTTCAGTGCTGATTTCCAAACTATAACCATTCCACTCAAATGTAGACGTTCAGCTCAGCCAAATCCACATAATGACATGAGATTATACCTCTCAAAACCATGAAAATAAATATGTCTTTCTGCAGCCCTGGCTTTGAGGTTTGTGAGGCTGGAGGGCCACTGCTTTTTTGGACGCGCATGAAAGGTTTCGTCTTTATTTCGCTGATCTATCTGGAAGTAGTGAGACTTCCTCTCTTGTAAACCGCTGAAGTTTTAATGATAGATTTGTAGCGCACGGAGACGACAGCTCAGCTGGACCAGTGGCAACACACTCGTCGTCCCATGCGGTGAAGCTTTGAAACGCGGGTTCTAAATTTAAGCGGAGTGGACATCGGCATCACCGAATCTGCTGCAAATAATGACCCTTTCAATTTGGTTGTTGTAAGAAGTCAGTGTCTTCCAGCGGGTTCCAAGTAACCCCCGGTGCCTCTACTCAAGTGCGGAACTTAGTGTGCAAAGAAACGTTGCTGCAAGTTAGTCCTAGCCCACATTTTTCTTGATTTTAGACAAAGTTTAAAATCGCTGTGATTCGCCCGCTCAACACGTGCAAGTGTACTTTGGAGCTGATGTTTGAGTTTCCTCCGCATGTAAAATATGGAGATGAACGAAATGGCAGGGGCTCATTTGTTGCCTATGATGTGTCCACTGGCGGAAACGAGCGCCGGCTGAGGGGCGGAGTCCACGTCGCTCTCTCTCCGTCAACTGGTTGAGGAATCCTGCGCAAGACAACTTTCGAGTGAGCCTTTGTTTTCGGTCGGCCCTCCTCCTCCTCTCGCTCTCCTGTCATCCTTTGATCATGTCAGGCTCCTTGCTCTCTTCTTCCTCATTCTCTGTCTCCCCTCCCGGGTCTGATGTGGAGAAGGAGACATGTTCGGGGCTGTACCAGGAGAGAGACAGAGACAAAAGGATGCCATTCACCTTGTCCATTTCCCCCCCGCGGGGCCATTCCTGCACTCACCTCCTTGCACCTTCCAGCGAGATCCTCGTGCAGGTGACGGCAGGTAAGGAGATTAGTCCCCTGCATGCAGCGGTTGCCCTCTTACCAAGATTGTATAGGGTCAGCACCTGTGGATATCACACCACTGACAGCAAACACATGTGTCTTGACTTATTCAGAGAATTGAAAACTTTGTTTGAAAAGTTGGACTTCTCCGAACCGACTCCACACTCACTCACTCACTCACTCACTCCGTCCCTGTCTTTTATTCATCTTTTTCCTTCTTCCAGGGCCGTGTATTGATTTTTGTATTTGCCCCGGTCAAGCACATACGTCTTTCTCTTTCTCGTCTTCTCCTATAGGCTCGCTGTAACACCTCGGTCCAAACACAGGAAGTGTCGCCGCTGCCCAGCGCTCGGTGGCCCCCGAACCCTGTCGATATTATTGATGTAATCCACAGGCATTTTTGAGTGATCCCGCTGTCACGGGGACATAATGACAGGCCAGTGGAGGCTTGATTGGATCTGCACTACTGCGAGGTCGGCCCGGCACACAGCCAGCACAGCTAGGCATTGATAAAGTGTCACAGACTTCAGTGCTTTGATTAGCCCTTCGACTAATGCCATGCTAAGCAGAAACATTACTCTGCCCCCGCTAGCTATACGGCGAGAGGAGGGGAGGGCCGGCTGAAGGAAAGGGAGAAAATATACTCTACAGGGAAATTAACCAATGTGGATGAAATGGTGTACCAAGGAAATTCTTGGATAAATTAACAACGCAATTACATTACATGACACACTGCAAGATGGATGAGGAAAACTTGGCTGGTATTATGTTCTGTTTTCCAAATTGCAATTTATTTGAGGGCTCTAATGGATGCCGTATTAAAACATCTTGGGCTGCGGTCAGATTTCATTGTGTGTCACCCAGACGTGATTGATGACCCACTCTTCCACGCCCCTCAACCCCCACCCACCCATGTCCTCTCTTGCAACCCTTCGCTTCACCCTCCCATGTTCCCCTCCTTGCTGCATTCTCTGCACATTTGCTGGGAATTTTAAACATCGGCCGCATTTATGTGGATCCAGGAGCATGCCATTGATTTTCTTATCACTTAATTTCCGAGCTCACCCCTGCAACGGGGCGATAAATTCCGCGCCCACTTTCCATCTCGTCTCTTGATCTTTACGCTTCTCTCAAAAATATTATCAATAATGCCATTTTCCTGGAATCTCGCCCTCTCATCATCTCCCGTTGACCTCCCTCTTGCCTCTCCATGTGTCTTTTGTTCCAGTTGCAATGATAGCTCCGGCTATTCTTGAAATGAAAATATAATCGCAAGTATTTTTATTGCTGTAGCAAATGCGTTAGTGTGTAAGGGACATCTGGAAGTCATCCACAGCGCCTTGCTCAGTTATGGCAATATCATCGTGATTTTATTTTACCATTCATAATTACTCACAGGACAGTGAGAGACCACATGCTAGCTGCTTTGAACTGAGGGGAGCGGGCCTTGCCCACATTGACCTGAACAAACTTGAAGCAACCCAATCCTTGATAGACTTTTTCCCCCTTTCAGTCACACACACACACACACACACACCCTACCTTCCTCTGTCACTCTGCGGTGAGTAGAGCCTGCTGGAAAGGGAAAGGTTAATAACATTTGGAATAAATCTGTGTGCAGCGTGCACATCCCCTGGATGACATCAGCGAGTGCTCCTCCAGCCCACAGGGCCATAAACAGCTTTGTGGGTTTTGTTTTGTTTTTTTATCCTCAGGTTTGTTTCAGATGTGAGCAAATGGATAAATAATGAATGAGCCACACTGACGAGACACATATTTCACTTAGCAGAAATGGCTTTAATGCAGTCGGTCTGCATTACACTCGCAATCACTGAGGGGCTGATGGGGGGGGGGATGTTCAAACACAATTCAAAGAGCGTTGAAGTCAGGTGTATCTCCCATGTAAATGACCTAGTTTTCAATGAAAGTCTTGAACCGACTCTCCTGCTATGCTAAACTCTTTTCCATAGAAGGATTTGCGCTGGATCGCTTTGATCATTTGTTAATTTGAAGTAACCGTACAACATAATCTTGAAAACAAGGAAGTGCAAATAGAAATCCGTCTGGGAAATGACCTAATAATGACCTAATAGTGACCTAATATTACATGTCCCTGTCAAATCGTTTCCCATGCCACAAAAGTGGATTTCTTCCAGCGTATAGATTAAATGGTTATTTTTACTTTTTGGGAATGAATTGCCACTTTATGGACTTTGATTTCTGGTATGCAAAACATCTGCGACGTAACTGTATTCCAATTCCACTATTTATTTACATATTCCCAACAGAAGTATTTGCTTTGTGGTTTTGGGTAAATTCAGCGTGACTTTTCATTTTCCCAGGTCTTGAAGGTTTAAAACAAAATAAGTATAAAGGTTTTTTGGGGCTTTTTTCACTCTCTCTCTGTCTTGGCCACTGCGTGGCTTTTAGAGGGTTTGTCTAAACAAAGTTTGAGGTTTGTAAATAGCAAAGGTTATCTGGCCATCAAGGCCTCCAGATGGCGGCTGAGCCAGACCACCTGCTATGGAAATGCCTTTGCTGTGAGGACTGGGTGGAAACATTCGAACACTGATTCTCTTTCTCGCTCTCCTGCGTCTTTCTCCCACTCACACACACACACACGTTCTCCCTCTCCATGGTTAACATGGTTTGGAGCAATGATGAGAAGAAGCCCCCTGCTCGTTTTCCCCCCTTTGAAAGTATTTTCCCCTCTTCACCTCCGCCCCGCCTCTCTCTCCCTATATTGACCCTCCATCATTCTCCTCAGACTTTACCCCAGAACCAAACAGCTGGACGGGGAGCGTTTCATGCAGGTCCAGACGTATCATGTAAAACGATGACATGTCCTCTGAAGAAACGGGAGAAAAGGCGGTTTTCTGGAGAGGAAAACGTAAACAAAGGGGTTTTAATATGACGGTCGCCAGTGGCACACAGAGACAAGCGGAGGAGGGCGAAAAGAAAAATTGCTTACAATACAAACGCTGTGAATGACAGCCTGGAGACCGAAAGCATGAAACATTAACCTTGTATTCCGAGTCTGACTGCAGGAGAATGGATCGAGTGTTTGTCTTGTACTTTCTCGAGATCTGAGTGAATATATCTTTACTGTTTTGTCCTCCTTTGGTCACAGCCGAACATCCTCAGTAAACGCGTAGAAAATGATAACACGGCGTGTTCCACATTGTTTTAAAGGGAAAAGTCTCACATCGTGTGCTTTGACACTTGACTTTGATCAGTGGAGGTGGAGCATTGTGGTCGGACGTCCCCGCAAACCCCGTTAAGAGGTCATGAAAAGCAGCCATTGTACTTGAGAACAGCCAGCACGCTTCCCTGTCACGTCATCCAGCGTGACACATGTAGGACAACACTGACCACAACAATGGCACAGCCGCTTTGATGGCGAAGCGCCCGAGTGTTTATTTACGCCGGGGCGACCTCCACCTCCCCGCCTGTCCGTCGGTTGTGTGCAGTGTGCACTGGCGTCTTTGAAGTCGCCGGGGCGCAGCGGCGGTGCAGCGTCCTGCCAGGGGTGCGCGAAGAAGGGGGCGGCCATGTTGGCAGCGCTCGCCGTTGGAGACACATGGTCAGAATCAGAAACACTGTTTGATCAGGGAGAGTTTCTGGCCTGAATGGCAGCGGAGGATGAACGTGCAGCTGCGCTGTGGTTTTGGTCTGATGCACAGTGTGGTGACATGTTTCGAGTCCAAGTGTTTTGGATCAGAGCCACTCATTGGCTGTCAGGAAGATGTGAGTTAACCCACCAATTTGTTCCCTGTTTTCCATCAGCGTGTTTCTTTTAGGCATAGTTTTTAATTTACACATTAAAAAAAGACTTGAATTGAAGTGAAAGTGAAATATCACATAAATATGTTTGCACCTGAGGGAGGCGGGAAGTCGTCAATTAAAGGTAAAGGCTTGAAATATCACTCCAAATTCCATTGAACTGGGGGGAAAAAGAGGAAATGGTGGACCAGAGGAGGCATGTGTGGACTGACGAGGAACCCGCAGCATTCCAGCACTGAGAAGCTTTTTCATAACACACCGCTGGACCGCGTTGCGCTCTCTCATCCTCCTGCGTCGATGTGCACTTTTGTGCCACCTACTGCTTATCGTGGTAAAGTTTCCCGTCGCTGAACATTACGCTGAATATTAGTATGTGAACCTTTTGGTTCAAATTAGCAACACATTTTAGCGTAAATAATAAGCGGAGACTGTAAGAACTATGGATTAATGCGTTGAAGGGCACAAAGCATGACAGCCCTCGCGCGTCTTTTGCGCCCCTAGCAAAAGACGGATATGCACACAGGCACGGACCAACACCCGCCAACACGCGGTGTTAATTAAAGCTGAAAGGTTACAAAAGGTGCGGAGCCAATAACAAGGCTCCATATTACATTTAAGTTGCTTCTTATCCTTACACCCTCTCAATAATTCAGATATCAGAGTGTCTACAAGGAAGTGAGGCTTCTTTTCCTCCCAGGAAGCCTCAGACAAGGATCATCTGTCCACTGGACTCATTGTAAGTAAGAAAGTGCGGGCAGCGATACATACCAGCCTCAGCCTCATAAATAAATATGGTGATTGTTAATGGGGTTTAAAATTACTCTTCCTCTGCTCCCCAGCCGACTACTAGTGTGACCACTGTGGCATACAAGCGCAAGGAGGCTACATGTCCCTCCAGATAGAATGTCTGGCACCATTGATACCACAAAATGGCCACAATGCCTCCACTTCCACTTTGCCCTCGTCGTCTTTCTTATCTCCAGACACATCATCTTCCTCACCTTTTCTCTTGTTTCAAGGTGGCTGTCTTACACCAGCGGAGAGCAAATAGTTTTCTTTTTTTTCACTTCCAGTGTAAATGGAAAATGGAGGCTTTTCCATTTTTATGCCCCCTGAGTGTTTACTGATTTCTATCTGTGTTTGAGTGTCATTACACCTGCGGCCACCAAGGCTATCGGTCTTGAGGTGCATTTTGTTTATCTTCTCACTGAATTGATTTGCCTCCATTTAGGCATATTCATTCAGCTGCCTGCTATCCCCACTTCACGCATGTAAGGTGATACATCAGGCATGTAAATATACAGTATACCTTAGAATTATGCAGTGTGTTGTATGCTTTTTCAAAATAAGGCTGTTTGAAATATTAATAGAGGGTTATTCTTCCATTTGCAGCCACTTGCACTTTATATTTCTCCTAATACAGAGAGAGAGGGCAGAACATGTTCTGTGATGGAAATGTAAACTGTCTGCAGTCTATGTTTATACTAGCATTGATAAACATCATGAATTGGGCAGCATCTGGTCTTAAGGACAGTGTTTATTTTTCTACCGAGTGACGATTGATATATATTTTCTCAAAGTTCCTTTGGCTGTGTCGCAGTATTTCTGCTTGTTTATGTCCATTTATCGCGCTATAATTAATGATTTTTAACATTAACAAACTTATCCAGAGTTTTCTTTTGATTCCTTTTCGATGTTATTGTTGTCACTGCCGCTGCAGCTGCTGCTGCTGCTGCTGCTGTTGTTGCTGCTGCTGCTGTCTCAGGTTGACTGTGTGCAGATCTTGTCTCTGTGCTGTTTTCTGTTTTCCCCACCATAGCACGGTGTTGTGTTTCTTGGTGCTCCAGCTCGATTGCATGCCTGTATCTCCCCCTCCAGGACAACTTGCATTATGGTCTCATTCTCCCTCTGCATTAAGGCTGGAGAGAAGGCAGCACTTGGTGAGACATCTCCAGCTCCATCCTCAGATTCTGAAATCTGTCATTCAATTCACCAGAGGAAAAAAAAAATCTGGAATAAAAATATCCAACAGCCAAATGATGCTCTGGTCTGTGACAAAATAGTTTGAGGAAGAACTCGGGCAATTTGCCTGAATTCTGTTATTCCCAGCCCCATTCTCATCTCTGTTCCCTTCTCCCCAGCGCCAGCCTGAGCTGATAACAAGTGAGAGCACTCTCTGGAATGATGGATGGGCCTTAGCTATGGGCTTGTCAGGAGAGGGTGCAGGGCCATATGGAAGTGGCATATGGAAGCTCATAGTAGAAGATGGGCCGAAAGGAGGGGAGTGACAGAGATATACATTAAAGATACTGCTTTGCTCTTAAAAATGTAAGGTTCATCAGTTTAGTCGGGAATATCAGTCAGTGGAGCTTCCTTCCGTGGGACTGGAGGCAGACAAACGCGCAGATGCGAGATGCGTTGCTCATTTGCGTCTGCAGCAAATTTCTGTTTCCGGCCGCGCTAACGCGTTCGCCGATATGTATAAGTAACCAACGGGGAAAAGAAAATGAATAACGTGTTTGTAAAAATGTAATAATCCCAGCGGACTTCAGCAGATGTAAGACCCCCGTTTAATATTCGGAGAGCTTCCATATCGAGTCGGTGTTGTGTTGTGTTGTGTTGTGTTGTGTTGTGTTGTTGTCAGTCACATTTCATTTCCCCTTTAATTTAGAAGAAAGCCTGCACAGAAGTTCACCCGTACCCTCCTGTGAACAAGTATTAATTATGTCTTCAGATCAAGCCACCATCCAGTCTATTTTTTACCTTTCTATTCTTTGACTTGTGTGCATGCGTGGCCTCATGCATGTCAGGCAACAACGTGTACGTGTGCGCGTCTTTCTCGGGCGCCCCGCGGAGTGTTTGCGGGCCCCGAGGAACTCCGTTTGATTGTTTAAAGCCCCTCTTAATTGGCGCTTTGTCTGTGTGCTCCTAAATGAGGCGGGACACCCACGGTGGGGGTTCCCGTAGAGACCGTGGGTCGTTTGACAGCCCCCACGGTGGGGCCTGTCCCACAACCTCTCAAACTGCCAGCCGCATGACAGCAGCCCATGCTGCACCACCCTGGCCAATTAAAACTCAGCTGTCAGGACCAGACACTATACCAACACTGGGTGACTGAGTGTGACTGTGAGATAGCAGAGCGAGTGTGTGTGTGTGCGTGCGTGTGTGCGTGCGTGTGTGCTGATGAATAGACGTCCTCTCTCCTTTGCCTCCTGTGCATTTGTATCTGTACACTATGTCTTCATTCCTGAGTCAAAAGGTGTATACGGTGCATATATATGGTCCATGCATGCCTTACAAATCCACGCCTGCTTATGGATATTAAAATTGTGTGTTTGCGTGTGTGTGTGTGTTTTTTGTGTGTGAAGGTGTGTTCTTTGTGAACCGGAGTGCTCAGCAGATTGGGGCTGCATGGGGTTACATGCAGACAGATTTGTAATTCTGGAGTAATCACTTAGGACAAGCCCTTACACCATTTTATCTGGTCATGACTCTAGGCCAAAGTCAATACTCATAGTATAGTAATGAGTAGGGGCTAACTGAGCGCGTTTTATTAAAGCTCGGAGGAGTGAATTGGATGCCAACCTGCTTCCCCTTGAAAAATATCCCATTCTCGCTCATTCATTTCTTCCCTTTCTGCTCCTCCTGTCTGTCTCTCTTCTTCTCTGTCTTCCTGCAGCAGCTCTTAGACCTTAGGCCTCCTGTTCATAGGTGGTAACGGGGCTTCATCTCCTTCTTTTGTTGGCTAACAACGATAAACAAAGCCTTTCCAAACAGGATAAGGGAATTATTGGCATGAGGTAGCATTGTGCACAAACTGACTCGTTCCTTCACAAAAAAAACAAAAAAACAATGAAGTCTTCGCTATACATGTTTTTAAAAAAATCATGTTAACATTTACGACATAAAATCGCTGCAAAACAGTGCGTGAGGAGATTATTCTGCACTGACAAAGGTGGGGTAAACCCCCCTTTGGCAGGATCCAGATTTGTAATCCGAGATTCCAGTATTGGGCATAGATCCAGTTTAATCCCCGCTGAGGGCAAAATACAGTTATTGGAAACTTCTCACCGTGTCATAACCATGTTCGAGCGTCACATAAAAGTGCACTTTTCGCGGCGGAAAAATCCTCAACATTCTTCTCAACAAAGGGGATCGTCTTACCACACGGTCTCCTTATTGAATCCTCTGCCTCACTGCGGTAGATATGCTATATGTAGTGAACAATATAACATTGTTGAGACGGTGCACCGGCACTCTACCCTTGGGCTAGTCTGTGAAGGAGCCTGATTTGATTGACAGACAGTTTTCTATGGAGCTAAGTAACAGAGTCAGAGTCAGAAAGAGTGCAGCTGCATATCCCACCTTTCACCTGCTGTGTGGCTGAATATAAAAGAAACCCATGATATTCTTTTTCAGGTTTTTCTTGTGAGGGGAAAAACGCTCACTTCTTGATATGAAAGTAAAAAGTTAAAGATTGGTAAATGAGCTCATGGCAAAGTAGAGCATTAACTTTTTTTTGCAAAACAATTCTGAAGATGGCAAAGTAAAAGTGGCCCAATCATAATGTCCGTCAGCAGAAGGCCTAACCTTTTTCACTTCCTTCATTAGAGATATCGACACAGATTGACTCCAAACATGGTCAAGTAATGACACACACATGGAAAAATACACACACAGATGCACTCATCTCATCCTCTGTGTCCTGCATCTGGAAGTTGCTCCATGAAAAGTGGCTTCTTCCTGCTCTCACTGGAAACATTTTCCAACCAGTAAAAGGCTTCTTCTGGGAGCTGGCCCACATCCAGGAACACTCAGGCTTCACAGCTGTCTTACAGCATTTAAATGCAGCATATGGTACACAAGTACCATTGTTTCACCACTAAACACCCCGTTTTTTTCATCGAGGAAGTGCGGCCGTTTAATGTCAGCTTCGCTCGGGGAGAGAAAGAGAAGTTTTTGAAAATGAAAACTGGGCCGTGAAAGAGAAAGAGCTTCACATATATATATATATATATATATAATTTATTTTATATATAGGTTATTTTCTAAGACCATCACTAATTTTGGCAGTGATGACATTTTGATTCTCAGCCTGTGAGTTTGTGAAACAACACCATCTGTGTGCTTTTCCTCTAATTAGGGTAATAGCCACAAATATTACCGCAACAGTTCCTCGTGACAAGCTGTTACGTGCCAACGTGTGAAGACTTTTCTCGGTCAGATGGACAGAAGTTAGCGATTGCACTGATGTAACCGAGCAGCGTTGCTGCATTTCAGTCACAATCAGGAGACCTCGTATTTATCTCATTTGGCTTACTTCCCGCGCAATAAATCACTTTTCCATCAGACGTTATCTATTCTTTGTACGTTCGGCATATAGGTTTATGCGGTCACGCTGTATGGAATGGAAAAAGACGGCACATGCGCTATTCTCATATTTTCCTGAAGACAATAAGACCTTTGTGCCGCATGTGATGAGATCACGACAGCAATTATGGAGCTTCACCTGCTGTGAAACCCGCTTCGCATTACCTCAAAAACAATATCATGTTCATCATCAAAACATTTTTATTTTCGGACGCGCGATACGTCGCGTTGTCCTCTCAATCTCACACCGACTTCATTTTCCTTGGTACCATTTGAACCCAAAGTCTGACATTAACAAACAGAAGTTAATTTGCCTCCCTCAGAACACATTATAATCAGTCTAAAGGTTAATGTTTCTGCTAATTTATAAATGCAGGATTGCTGTCAGCGTGAGGGGGAAATGGTTTTGAAAGGCCTGACATTGTAAATTAAGCCTGTCAGATCGTCTCTCCGTGCCGGTGGATCAGAAGATGCCGCAGTCTATGATGTCAGACAGGCAGGCAAACAGCCCTGGGGGACAGACCTTACTCCCTCACTTCCAAACACCGGAACACCAGGAATTATGTGGCTTTTGGAAAAAGGTAGCATGGCGAAACAGGCAGGAGGACGGGGGGTCTCACCTTTAGGGGCTTGCTCGCCGTGGTCAAAAGTGCACATGCTGTCGATGGCTGGCTGACGAGGTTTTAACTAATTTATGGACACTTGCCGAGGAGGATCGCTGGAATGAAGCTGTCATGCGTTGTTACTGCAGTGCATTGTGGGAGCATGGCAGCCAGACACTCTGACCATGTGTCTGTGATTATATTTGTACTGTCTTATTTTTCCCTCTTGTCTTCTTTTTTTTTGCTTTAGAGAAAATAAGGGAAAATAAGCTCCATCTCTTGGCATTATTGCTTGCAGATTAACTGGATAGTTAAAGTTAATAATGAATTCCATGTGTACAGTACAGTTTTTTTTTTTTCTCTATCAACTATGAGATTACTAGATTTGAACTAGTGATTTACAAACAAGGCTTTAGTCGTGTGCATTTTAATTAAGGGGAACTTTTGTACTCTCCTTTTGTTTATATCCAGTTTATTGTCATTTTTAAATTTTTAAATTAGTCCGCAAGGAACAAACCTCAGCAATGCCAAGTTCACATCAACTGTCTCCCCCCCCCCCACCCGGGGGAATTGCTCCATTCAAGTTACGGACCCTTGTGGGATGGAAAGAATTACCGCCCCATAGCAGAGCCTACAAGCCAATCAACCACTCGTGGGGTTGTTGGAGGGGTATGTGGGAACAGCTAAGCTCTGACAAGCAAACCAATCTAGTCCTGCTGGTGAGATGATGAGGCCAAGTAGTGAGATAAAGATTATGTCAAACTTGTGGTAGAAAAAAAAAGAGTCTTGATCCAGGCAAATTTCTTCCTCGGTGGGAGGAAATGGCAAGCGACAGATTAGACATCTTGTGCCGTAATCTCTAAAAAGCTTTGAAATAATATGTCCTGCAGGCCCCATTCTCTCTCTCTCTCTCTCCCTCCCTCTGTCGTTCCATCATGGGCGCACACAGAGGCACAAGCACAATAACCTGCAGACACAGACTCGTGTCCATCACGCACCTGCAGCAGTTGCATGTGTGCATGTGCATGTGCTCGACAAAAATAAAAGATAACAAATAAAAAAATAAAGAAAAATAAAAAGTCCACCCTCTCCTTGGCCATCATTACCACAGCCTGTCAGGACCGGGTCTAATGGTGTCTCGCCTGACAGCTTCACAACTTTGCACCAAACAAGCAGCAAAAGGGGAGAGGAGAAGGAGAAGGAGGCAGAGGAGGAGAGGGGAGGATTGGAACGCTGGAAAAATAGGAAACTGGAAGAAATTGCAGTGAACAGAAAGCCCATACTGATTTTCAATGAGACACAATACGGGACCTATTGACAACATGCTATTTAAAGAGAGAAATGCCTTCAGTATTCTGTCGTGCCAGCAGCACGGATTGCATTTCCTATTATACCATATCATATCTGCTCAAATTCCTCCCTCCTTCCACTCTGCTCTGTTTTCTTTTTTTTCTGAGGAGACAAAAAAAAAACCCTATCGAGGAATGTGCAGGTGTGTTGGATTTTTTTTGCCTCATCATCCGTTTCTCTCTTCTAAAAGAAAAAAAAAGGTGCGTGTGTGTGAGAAACACTAAATTGTTTGGTTAGCAGAAACATCCAACTTGCTAATTAATGTAGCCACGTTCATAGCATCAGGATTTTCTCTTTCAGCAAGGTCCGCTTTGTTATTTGGCCAACTTTCTTTTGTCATCACTACTTGAGGACAGAGGGGTGTTGTTTGTTTGTTTCTTCTTGTTTTTCTTTTCCCGGAGCTTGTACTTGTCTGGTTATGTCTTTGAGTTGACATTCCACGCTGTCTCTCTGTCCCTGGGCTGTGATGACCCCACGCTGGGGCTTCAGGGCTTCACCAGAAGGGCCTGAGGTGCTTCACCTGGGCGACTTATAGCAGGCATTATTACACACTAGTGCATCGGGTTCATGTATGTTGAAAGAAGCATCGCTGTAGTCCGTCAACAATCATCAATCACTTGATCAGTTAGCCAAGGACTAAATGAATTACCCACTATTTGTATATTTGAATAAATCATTGATTAAATGTGCATATTTAACGCTTTCATTGCTCAACAGTGGACAAAAGACTTTTAAGGATTCTGAGTGACACAATTTGCCATCGTCATATTTTGTTTTCTGAACTATTTCCCAACAATAAATGGCATCTTTTGAAAAGGACTTGTTAGTTATTGTCACCACCTGAAACAACAGGAGGGACATAAAGTGGCAAGCTCCGCCAAACGTACACTCCCTCGATAAATCATCGTGCGCACACACACACACACACATTTACTCACTGTATTCCTGCTGCTCCATAGCCCCACCCAGTGTAGAACAAGAAGTGCATGACAGTACTCTCTTGGACATGAGGATTTAATAGGTGACCCTGGGCTGCACGCTGGGTCCCCTGCTGCCTGGGCTCATCCAGCCGTAAAATGAGGCGCAGGCAGGACCCGGCTGGTAATGAGAACTGGCATTTTGCTCAGGATAACCTCGGGAAAATCGCTTCTATAAATACCTTCTATAAATAAAAGTCTACCTTGGCCCAAGACTGTGTAAGGGGCTTTCTCTGAAAAGGTCATCTACTGCCCCGACTCACCATGCCTGTTTTCCTCCTCTCTCATACCTCTTTCTCTATTTCTCTGCGTCCTGGTCTGGTTTGTTTTTTTTTTCTTCCTTTCTCTTCTTTTAGGTCTTTGCGTTTTTTAACAGCACAGAGTACAGTGTGTTATCATTTATGTCGTGTGACCCTTGAAAGGTTCCTCCATCCCTCTCGCGTGTGTCCTCCCCGCTAATGATTGTGTGTGTCCGTGACCTTGGACGGGCCAGAACATACATCCTGCAGTGAAGGAAAAAGAGAGGGTGAGAGAGAACGCCACAGATATGCTGCGTAAAGAAATTCCACCGTCATGTAAAAGGAACAGGTTTGTGTGGGTTCGGAGACACTGTCCCTGTGAGGAATCACCATGTTTATGTCCTTTTCTGCAGGGTCGTGCACAAAAGTGCTCTATAATCTGCAAAACAGACAGCGTCCACCTGAATGAACGATATTGCGAATGTTTTCCTGTCGTTATTTTTAAGCCTTTAGTGGCTGATCACAATTTTAATGGCCGTTAAGGAAGAGGATTCATTCAGAACACTGACCGTTATGATAGTGACGAACATTTTCTGGATCATTTTTACAGTTAGAACGGGTCAGACTGGAAAAGGAAGTGCAATGTGACAGTCTCGGGACAAGAAGTCCTTAAATGATCTGAAAGATTAAATAATAACCCCTCCCTCTTTTATCCGTGTCACAGAAGGATCCTCTCTGCAGGCCAGGTCACTATTTAAACTTCAATTAGCTCCCATTTCCCTGCCTGTGGGCAACTTAAACTGATTAGCCTCAACCCCGCTGGAATTGGCTGACCTCACAATGCATCCAATACCACTTATTGATCAATATTCATATTGATCCAGCGCCTCCCCAATGGCTGGATCAAGGGCGAATGTTTCCATTGATTTGAGCAGATTAGGGGAGACAAAAGGTGGCTAAATCAGTTTAAATGCATACGGCCAACAGGATATGACAGTGAGCTGCGTGGGGATTTGCAGGCAGGATTAGATTTGACGAGTGTTAACTGTGGAATTGATATAGCTGTAGGACGGTACCGATCGGCCGCTAATCAAGTAACACGGTATGTTAATGCTGTCATGCTTGTCCTTTAAATGCAAGAGGCTATACCAATCAATTTATCTGGCTGACCCCCAGCCTTTAGATCAAATGTATACAGTTATAGCTAGATTTCATCAGTAAGGAAGTAACTAGTGAAAAAGCAGCTGTGATTCAGATCGTTGACTAAACTCGGGGTTGGCAGTTCTAACCCCGTGTAGTCAGCAAGTCAGCAGCAGTTTTTACGTCTTTTATTTATTTTGTATTTTATCTGTTACTCTGTTCAGCACTTTGGTTGTCAATTTAATAAACTTTATTTAAGAGTAGTTACAACTTAACTAGGTGCTCACTAACGTGCATAAACAGCACACTAGCCCTTTATTAATAATTATTAAGCACGTATTAACACCTTATTCTACATAACCTTATTCTACCTCTATTACAACATGAATTAAGGTTTTTCCTGATTAATACATGTTTAATAATTACTAATAAAGGTCTGGTATGCTACTTATATGCATCTTAGTAAGCACCTAGTTAATGGTGAATATGTGTTCCCTAATCTAAAGTGTTACCATATAAATTAATATCATTTAAATGTTGGTTTTGGTAACTCACCGTAGCGCTGTATTACTAAAAAAAAAGTCACTTTTTCAAAAAAAGACAAAGAGAAAACTTTAATATCCACTTTGTGATGAACGTGAACTATATCTAAAGGGAAACCAGCACAACCCCCCACCCCACCCCCCTCTGGCGTTATTTATAGGGTAATTACACCGAGGCGTCACAATATGTTTCATAATGTGTAAAAAAGCAACACAAAAGTTACTGTGAAATGACCAATTTGAAAAAAATAAATAAATAAAACTGTTAAGGAGATGTCGCCTGTGTTGTCCTGCAGGCTGACTGCAGGTCCAGCTCTGAAGACTACACGTTCACAGAACAACAGAAAACACAAGCTGTTACACCACCACAAACAATCCATCCACATATGCATCCACATACTGTGTGTTTTGTTGTGCACGCACGCCCTATCTTTTATTAAGGCTTGGGAAAACATGCTTCCGTCCTTATTAAATATGGATGTCCTGAGTGGGAGAAGATGAGTGAATAAGTCATGAAACACTGACAATACAACACTCAAAGAAACAGAGAGCATGTGGACATTTGCAGTGTGTGATGTGCGAATGTTACCACCGAGAGTTGGCGAGCGAGAGAGAGAGAGAGAGAGAGAGAGAGCAGGGTTTTATGATAACATCGGTGGTGGTCTCTCTCAATGAACAACGTATTTAGAAAGCAGAGGAAGATGTGGCCGTTCCATTTAGGTCTTTGAGGATCACTCACACCACATAGACCCCGCTTTATATCTTTAAAGTGGCTCATATGCTGGAAAGCTAGTTTTACTAAAAAAGCAATGGTTTATCCATACCTTCCCCTTGGCTAGCTATGTGTATTAACTGGCAGCATCACAGCGGACAATTAGTCCCTGGTGGATCTTTTTCTCCTTGAAAGCTAAATGACAGTAAATGAAAGATAGACATTGACTCTAAACACTGACGAAATGGCCACTTCCCTTCACTTTGTCCCTGGTGGGCTCACTCGTGTGAACCTCACTCTTTTGGGTCAGCGAGTTAATCCCAAAAATATGTCCTGCCAGAGCATTGCCATTTATCTACGTGGGTATTATGTGTCAAACTCAGCAGGGCTAATTCTCTCCGGGACTCCCCTCTGCTATGGAAGACAGACCTGACTGGCAAAGTCACACATTATCACCGCGGTTATCTGATCCGTGTCCTCCCTTCTACTTCCCAGGTTCTCCTCTCAGTGTAAAGGCTTGCTTAGGTGTCGTCTACAATAAATAAAATAACCACAAATATAACTTGATATTACACATTAACTGTGTTGTTTCCTGAGGCCAGACACTGTCTTCAGTGCGCTAAGTTTTGGCAACTTCTCACTTGCCTATACCACCAGTTTCAATTTAACTTTTCCTTCAACTGGCTGACATTCAAAAAAGAATTTGCCATCAGGTCTGGATCCGATAGATGTTCACACGTAATCTAAATGCACTTGCAAAATGTTTTTTCAGGCCTTGCAGGAAGAGAGAATTCATAGCCTTGTCAAGTGTTATACACGGGGTTGAATGTGGTCATTTATAAGAAGCTGACTGGAGCACGAAAAAAAAAAAAATTAAAAAAAGCAAGAGAAGCCATTTTGGTGCTGTCAGAGGGCATTGTGGCTCTAAAAGGCTTTGGTGATGTGCTCTGACACTTAGGGGTCTTGTATGGTGCTTTTAAGAGCGGTGCGTGGGCACTCACTGCATCACACACTGCCAAGCAAGACAAAAACATACCTGTCAGTGGCAAACACTTAAAGACTTTCCGGGCTGATTTCATGCCAGCAGAGGTCTTGAGGTGCTTTTGTGACTTTTGTTGTACAGTAAAGCAATTTTCGAGCTGTTGGACGTTGAGTTACTTCTTCCTGTGTGGATAAACTTCTTCTTTTCTTTTTTTTTTTCATAGTTTCTCTATGAAGAAAGACTTCACTTCACTTTATTGCTTCTTTCGAGTGTGATTCAAAAACCTTTTCTTAATGTATTCATCACGTTAAAAAATTTGCTCTTTTTGGCACAATATCAAAATTACACATATGAACTGTCCTTCATTAAATCCACTGCCTTACAGGAAGGTCACCGTGTGCAAAACAAACAAGAAGGAAGACAAAGGAGAGACAGTCCTCTATTATGGCCCGTCTCCCTTATTTCCTCCGTCCCCTGCTACTTTTATTTGCTGCACTATTAACAACTGTTACTGCAACTTTAATTACGCCCCTGTGATCTCCAAGAGTGGTGGGCACGTGTCATCTCCTTCCCAAGGGAGCCTGGGTAATTATCAGCATCCATCCAGGGGCCATTGCTCCCGTTCCTCGGTCGCCGTGGTGATAATCACACCGCCGCTGCTAACATCTGTTCCTCAGGCGAGGAGTCCAAGTGGCCTAAACCTGTCACGCTATGCCTTCCTGTGTTCGGCTTGACCTCTGAACCCCACCCATGGCACCACAGGGCTAATTTGTTTACTCTCAGAGACGAGAGTGGACAGACGAGACTCCCACTAGAATGCAAAGGCTCCGAGGTCTGGACATGTGTGCTTTATTGTGTGTCGTCGCTCTTATACGATCACTTTGCTTCTTCTGAGTTTGGAGTTCATCACTGTCATGATGTCGTTTTCGCTCGGTCGTATTTTGACCTTCAAATTTGACGTCACCTCAGACACTTCAAAGCAAATAGAACAGAGGATCAGCTCATTTTTATTTTTCTCTGTAGATATAACATTGCATCTCAAGTGATATGATTATATAACGGATTATTTGTTCTTCTCTCTTCAATCATCAGTCAGGCAATAGGACAAACATGAGCCGTCCAACAATGAGCCCTCTCACCACCGTGTGCCGGACTGTAATTTTCCATTCACATCTACAAAAACCATTAAAGTGAACCTGAAATTATGACCGTACTCATATGCTGATTGTCTCATCTTTTCCTCCGTCAGAGTCCCATAAATACCTGATATAGAAGCCAGATTTATGGCACATCTGTCTGACGGGAGTATTTTGCCCGAACAGGACAAAGACTGTGCAGCAAGCGAGGGAACTTGTCCACTTCCATATTCATACGCAGCACTCTGCGACTCTGCGCCAAGTTTTCATGGGAATAGAAAGGCACAGTTATACAGTGGGAGACAAAATTAGGGGGCAATCAGGATACAAATCCTCAGAGACTATAAAGCCATTTCCTTCTTTCTCACTGATGAGACCCAGCAGCCAGTTTCACCATATTCACAAACTTTTCCCATAATGAGCGTCTGCAACCACACTAACACACACAGAGAAAGAGGGCAGGATTAAGCGTGGCCACGGTGGATGAAGGGATAGGGAGCGACTCTAAATAAAGACGTATTGCACATTTGCAGCGGGTGAGGTGGCAGAATATGAAGGAGCATGCAGGCTTAAATAATGAAAAGCTCATGTGATCAAAGGGACAGAAAAATATGTGTATTTAAGCAGGTCAGAATCTTTAAAGGCTGTTTTATTTATGCATTTATTTATTTATTTTTTTTAAAAGAAAGTCATAGTCAATATTTGGCAGCTGTGACATTAACGAGCAACGTATTATAAGGGAGGGGGGATTCATAAATATGCATAAAGATATTAGTGGGGTGTTAACAGTAAGCACCTGTCTACTTAACCGTGACAGGGACTCTGTGAGTGACTTTACAGAGACACCCCCCTACCCCTCCCCGAGAAGCCACATGTGTCCTTCTTTACTTAACGTTGCCTCTCCCCGCCTGTGACAGTCCCGCTGACAACCTACACTTGGAAAAAAAGGAACATGTTTTCAGAGATGTCAACCAGCGGATGGTGAAAGCTCAAGGTTAGAGTTTCTCGTTCACCCGTTGGCTGGCACATCCGCCAGCCCCAGCCGCCTGTCTGCCTGTTCCTCCTTCCCCACTCGGTGAATATTGGCTATCTGCGTTGTGAAATTAATAATGCATTTTTATATATATTTTTTTTTCCCTCTATCTCAAAATGTGGGGGAATAGCACATGCATGTGTCAAGTGGAAAGAGGGTTGAGCAGCTTTTTTGCAGCTTTTTCTGCGTTTGCTTTGTCAATGCAGTCAGTAACTTTGTCGGGAAGTTGTTCTTTGGGTTTGCTTTGTGTGTGTTATTATTTTAAATGTTTTATTAGAGCAGGTTAATCGCTGTCCTTTGTCCTAGAGAAAATGCTAAAAGCAATAACGATATAAAATATTTGTTTAGTTTTTTTTTGCTATTGCATCAGTTACCAAATCAAATTTATATATATAAAAAAAAAATATGTACATAAATAAATAAATATGTTTTTTTATCAACTCAAATTCACCGGATTCCTCATCAGAACAGCACTGGTCACTGTGAAGTCAAGCACAGCAATGGCTTAAATCACAAAAAAAAAAAAAATGCATGTGTCCTTGAAGGAAGGAGGAAAAGCACTAGAATAAAGAGAGTGAGAAAAGGAAAGTGGATCAGACACAAGGACAGAGGAGGCGGAACAAGCTTTGTCCGTCCGGGATGACTCAACATTGGTATTGCTGAGTATACCACATGCATCTCTAGCTGTCATGCCCCATTGGATGCCAGACTTAGACAGACACGGGGACAAAAGATGCTGTTGTTTACTGCGGCGTTCCATCTCTCCTGCCCTCCCATCATCCTCCCATCCTCTGTCTGCCTCTATACGGGAGTCAGGACTTTGTGGCTGGTCTGAATGTAATGACAGAGGTTGGAAAACTAAGAGGCTGCGGTGGGTCAGAACCCCACATGTTGTGCAGAGACGTTTCGCTCCACACTATCTCTCTCTCCCTCTCTCTCATTATTCTTTTTTTCTCTCTCAGCACCAGGTGGTGTGTTGCTTGTTTGCACCTGCTCACCTGAGATGCCACTCTGCCTCTCCTAGACAATTACCAGGTGTCATTTTCAGAATACTTAGCGGCCCAAGGTGAAGATGCAGACATGTGTGGAGGACAAAGAGGTTGGTAAACAGGCCACCTGACCTTGCGACTGACATCTGCTTCCTCTTTGTCTATAAATTATCTTTGAAGACTTCGAATATAGTTGCAGACAGGGTACATGAAATTAAATCATGCAAAATGACCGTTGGTATGGAGTGTACACTGTGGTTTCAGTGTTGGTTTAATATGTAAATTCATTGTTTTTCTTTTACAACAGTGTACTGAAACCGTACCTCTTTTTTCATTTCCTCTCTACCGTCCACACGTTGGTGCTTTCTTGTGTTTTGTGCTCTTAAAGACAGTGAAGTGGGCCTCGTAGCACCACATGGGACCTCAGAGAAGCCAACCTTCTCAGACTTCTGGCTAACCTTCATGTTCGATCAATAACTCTCTATAGAGGCTCCATCTTTGGAGTGTGTTTGTTTTTGTTCTCCTGCTTGCCGTACTACTTACATCACAGCTAAGATGATGAAATTGATGAGGCCTGATGCTTTAAACCCTTACATGAACTAGAGCATATGAGAAAGTGGAGCAGGCAACGCTGCTTTGCTTTTGAGCTTGAGGAGAAAAATCGCATGGAAAAGAATCTTATTGTTTATTGTTGCCCGTGATTCATGTGTTAAATAATGCATTTTCAGTTTTAGTGCTATTTAACTCTAGTAATGCTAGTGTGTGTGTGTGTGTGTGTGGGGGGGGCAAGCTATTTGATACCAAAAAAAAAAAAACCTTGAGTCTGGAAGATGGATGGACTCCGCTGCTCTGACAGAGGTCAATGATTTCCCTTCCTATGTCAGCTGAGAAGTAAACACCGGGACACAGGCAACTTTTTCAGCTCAGTGTCTGGACCCGCGAGTTCTGTTGTGCAGCCCAAGATCCCTATCTCTGAGAAAAGAAAGACTGCCCGCCTTCGCCCCCATCGCCCCACCCCATCCTCTGTCCTCTTACCTTCATTACGCATTTTTTGTTTATGCTTGGGCGCAACCGTGGCTGCTCCTGATGGTTTGAGGTCAGGCGTGACTGGCCACGGGTTACTCTAAATAAATACACACGGACTAGCCAGGAAAGAGCGGGTACGCTAAGCTTGCCGCCAAATCACCCTTGATTAATCAGCTGGCAGATTCAGGGTGACTTTTTGTGTACACTTCCCCCAAGTTGACCCCGGCCCCCTCCTCCGAAATCCGTGGAAGCTGATGGAAACAGGGCAGCACGGAGTGGGCAGTCCAGGCAGCGAAGCAGATGGAGCATTGCCATGCAGCCCTGTCTCTGCAACAAACACTCACACATACATACGAGCGGAGATATGCATAAGTGCACAAATAGAATAACACACAGCAGCACCATCCCCCCCACCCCCGCTACTCTGACCATCCACTTCTCTCATCTCATACTAAAGTGACAGCAAGTCCTGGAAGCAGAGCACATGGTCTGGTGTCACATACTGTGAGCCTCATATGTGAATAAAAACACTATTATTACGGTTGTAAGTATAATAATAATGCTTATGCTGATGAAGTATTATTGTCAGCCCATGGCCAAGAGGAGGGGAATTGGGCTTTCAACCAAAGGGTCCTGGTTCAAATCCCAGGGTGGGTCAAGGGCTGGGGTGCGCCTGAGCAAGGCACCCAATCCCCATTGGGTTTGTGTTTGTTCACTACTGGTGTGTAATGAGGTTAAATAGGTCAAAATTCAAAAATAACTCATTTTAATTCGATAAAATGTTCATTTGTCGAGTACAGGATTAATTTACTGTGTGCTTTACAGCAGGGCGGCAAAAAAAATCAAAAAATCATGAGATAAAAGTGAGTGACGCCACTTTGACCGACACGATTCCCGCAGGCAAAGCTTTGCAGAGACTTTTTCGAGAGCTTTTCAGGCCCTGACAGCAAACACTTGCCACTTAGTTTTCCACCGGGTCTCAGGAATAGATCAAAGACATTCACCGAGCATCTCAAGGTATCTACTTTTTCATATGGTCCTAAAAGATCATTAACGTAACAGTGAGCAAGGTGAAGGCGCTGAAATAAATCAATAAAGTATGAAAGTAGAAAGTGGCAGAGTGTAAATGACTTCCCTTTCTTCATTTAATCCCCAAACACAGGTTCACTTCCTATCATTTTTTTTTTTAAAAGTTAAATTTGAGGCAGATAATTACGTGCTGGTTCTAGATGAATAGCAGCAGATGCAGCACAGCTGAGGCCCCTCAGTTCATCTTCGATGCGAATCATCAATATCAACAAAAAAACCTTAGACACAGCAGGCTATGGTGGTAGTGTCTATCGTTCACCACCACTTTTCCTCTCTTCACACCTCGCCCATCTACCACCCCATCACACTCTCAGTGCAGGAGCACACACCACGCAGCACCGACGTCTGCCCCCACCCCTACCTTGGCTGCCATCATTAGGGGTGGTGCTGTTCTCTCACCTGTCAGCTTCACTCGACCATGGATCAGTAGAGCCTCAGCTGAACCGTGCAGACCCCTGTCTCTAATTCTGACCCTTCCCTCTCTTCCTGGCTCCACATCTCTGCCCCTCACCCCTCGCTGCCTGCCCCGGCCTTGAGGCTCATGCAGCTTCTAACCCAGTGTCTAGCTGTTTTTCCCCCATGCTCCTGCTGCAGTTCACACCCTCAGCCCCAGCTGTAGACCTAGCCGCCGGCCCCTGTGCCTCTCTTGCCCCCGGCATGGATGGACCTATCCTAGGGCAAGGTGTGGCCCCATGTGGCACACCTGTCCAGAATACAGGTTATCAGCTCTGATCGCTGCAATAGACTTCTACCCAAACCTGCTGCCCTGAGGGGATGGAGCGGTGGAGAAAGAGAGAGAGAGAGCGAGAGTAGATTGCGCAAAAGAGGGAGCTGATGAGTGAGGAGAATGGAAAAGGAGAAAAAAGAAAGAAAGTGGAGATGGGGATGGAGTTTTTGCCTGGAGGCAGGGATGAGGCAATGAGTACCCCTCAAAAACAAGCAGGCAGTTGGAGACCACCACAGGCACTTCAACAGAGGGAGAACATGGGGCTTTCAGGTGTGTGTCAAACACTAACCAGCATGCTCTCTGTTCTCTAGTTCCTCTCCACAGCGACATGCTTTAGCCACCCCATGGACCTCCTCTGCACAAAGCAAACGAGACAGCTGAACTGCTGTTTTGATGACTCTTTGATTCTGTAAGCTCCTCATTTTCTTTGTATTAAATTCATTTTTGTGTTTTTTTTGTTTCTTTTCCCCGTCCCTTTATTTCCCGTTGATGATTGTTTTCTTTTTGGGTTTTTTCCCACCTGCTCCGAATTCAATTGAACAGAACTGCTTCTGTGGTGCCATATCACTCCCAGTACAACAGATTTCATATCTTTGGACATGGAGTAAAACCAAACCATATGCCACCAATTGCTGCAAATTAGCCCGGATCCAGATTATCAGCACTAAAAAACCTGTCCGAGTTTAAAGCGTCATTAATTCTCCAGCCGTTTTGTTTTGCAACAAGATTGCCAAGCACTCAGTGAGGGTTGGTTTGTTATTGTGGTCACAGACATTGTAATCAGGCCTCAATAATCACACTTCCAGAAGCGGAATGCGCCTGGGGCCCGCGCCAACAGGCTCTAATATGGGGCGCCGTGGGCCACTAGCCTGCAGACACACAGTGCTGGCAGATGGATGCTGCCATTAAACATGGACAATCAGAGAACAAAATCACTGAGCAATACGTTGTGCACAGAGAGGAAGATGGGCACAGAGAGGAAGATGGGCTTATTGTAGATTTCGAGTCATTAAATTCTATCTGTCTTATCCTTTGCTGTGGTTGACGGCACATGGTATATAAGACCGAGCACATGCAAGCTAGTAAAAAAAACAAAAAAACATTTCAAGTTTTAATAAGTGATTTGAAAGGATAATACACTGGTCCGGCCAGCCTTAACTTCAAAATCCAACAAATCATATCCAAATGTTGGCAGTTTGGAAGTAAGACTTGCAGAATAGCAAATAATCAAAGTGGGGTTTTCATAAAAGGGTTTATATTCTGTGTACATATATATATATATATATGTGTGTATATATATATATGTAGGGACAACAAACTTAAATGTTGATTTGTTCTGCATAAAACATACTAAGATTCCTTTCAACAGTAACATTAGATTAAAGACAGCCATGATGCTGCTGTCTGACACTGCAGTTTATTCAACAAGCTGGCCTGTAGATATCGCTATCATCTGCATCACAGTGTAAGAGAAAATCACATTATTTAGCCGTTGAACAGTATTTGCATTGTTAAATTGAACATTCTCACTTCCGCTCTTTGTCTGTCCACTGTTTTCTTGTCTCGTGTCCTCTGTGTTACGGTAATGCACTGCTCTGGAGTATTGGGGCATAGAAGTCTTTTCCTGTTCTACTTCCTGACTGAAGATGTCTCAGTGACACTATTGGTGAGGGGTAATAATCGGAGGCACTTCTACATCACTGTGACTCATTTGTTACATCTATCCATGTAACTGCGACTCCATAAAAGCAACAGTGCCCGCATCACATGCCATGGACCCTGGAAAGATGTAATGAGTAACACCAGTAACACCTGAATGAACCTGACATTGTATGTACAACCTCCAGCGCGTCGGGCCATCAGCACTTTCTAATCAGACTTTCAATTTCAAAAAAAGCAACTCTGTAAACTGTAAATCTTTCTCCAGAGCGCTGCAGGCTCCTGTGTTTCCCTTTCTCTAATTGTCCTGTGTCTCTGAATCGTAAATCTCTCAGGGAAGAGCCATTAGTAGAAATGGCTGGCATAGACTCAGGGACACTGCAGCTCTATTCAACACTGAGAGGATGTCCAGATACTGACTCAGAACACAAGTGTCTACAGTTGCAGGCCATTCTCCAGGGTCAGATGACAGCATGTCTGGCTTGGCAGCCCCACTTTTCATGTCAGCAACTAACCAGCCTTTGTTTGGGATTTCTGTGGTTAGAATGGTTTCCTTTCCAACTCGATGAAGAACCAAATTTTGACATAGTATGCCCCCTTAATGTCATTGTTTGCTAACTGCATCATGGTTTATGATGTGATCTATTTTCCAAATACTGTGTGTCTTAGCAAAGTGGATAAAACCCATGATTGACTCTGTTTAACGTAGTAAAAAACAATATTTGGCTCAACCCTACCTGCAGTAAAAACCAATTCTCCACCTACTATAGTGGGCCTTTATTTACAATGCAATGCACAGCAATGCTGTGAGCTGTGTATTTCATCTATTTTATCCAGGCTGACAGTCAGCACTGCGTGGGAAACAACATCTCATAATCAAATATCCTGTTTTAAGTGTTTTGGGGAATAAAAGACTCAGTTAGTTGAACAGTAAAATGATTTCCTTTTACAAGCACAGCGGTTTGCTGATGAACATTAAGAGCGACTTGGCAGGAACTTGCATCACGTACAGACAGACGCGGCATGTGCTAAATTAGAATTACGTAGTGGGGATTATCGTCTCTCAGTTGCTCTTCATTATGTGTCATTTACTTTGAGCAAGTGTCTTTCTCAACTTTTCCCCCGTGCTTTTAAATAGATATATAAGTACTTCCCTATCATCTCTGAAGTGGACAGTAATATCTTTGATAGTCACTGTAGAAAAAAAAAATCATCCAAGTGTCTTGACTTTGAGATTGGGGAGCAAAGTGTGGGGAATTCATTGCTAATCTATATAAGCATACCTTATTATTAATATAAATCATCTACAAGCCAAGTAGCTGAGGTATAAATGACCTTAACCATTTCATTAAATCTAATTAAATTGAATTTACTTCACAACCCCATAATTTCTGACTCCTTTTTTTTTATTATTTTTTTTTTATTATTCATCAGTGCAGATAGATATGAGCCATGCTGGAGCTCCTCTGTGTTAAATACATACTGAGTACAGTATTACAAAGTTAATGGAACAGATAATTGACAGTGAACCATAGGAGGTTAATAATAGATGCTTAATTGACTCCTATCAATTTGTTCCACTGAACATCATTGTCAAAGATCCCATTCATCAGCAGAGCAGAGATATTCCCAGCAATGACCATATTTCCTCTTTTATGATCGACACACGTGGGATACACAAAGACAATGAAGTGCTGTAAGAACTAGAAAAGACAAGACTGATACAATGGTATGGCATATATATATATATATATATATATGTATACTTTATATGTATTTTTTGGCTTTAAAGTTTTACTTTTATTTTGCTCTGACTTGGACCGGCTATTATCTGTTCTGTTACTTCAAAGACATACTTAGGACAGTCTGACACGTTCAAAGCTTCCCACCGGAGCCTGAATTTGTCCGTCAACACTGAGGAAGCGAGAGTTTATTTTTTCTGACGCCACTGGGCAGATTATGACGGACCTGACTCGTCAGTGTGAATGGTGAAAGTGTCAGGTCAGCTACTGTCCCAGGCCCTCTGTGTCTCTCCTGACTCCATGGAAGACCTCCGCTGTTTACGTGTATCTGTTTCTCCTTCTTCCTCCTAAACAATCAGTGCGTAAGAAGAGAGGAAACCCGTCCTATGAGAGTTCAACATTCCAGCCGGTGTTGCCAGCTGGTCGGACAATACCATTTTCATGTATTCACTTATAATCTGACCAAAACATCAATTGTTCAAATTCAACAGAATAGCAGGGAGGACTCTTCCTTTTTTGAAATCCTCCATTAAATGAAGTTGGAACAATTAAACAGTAAATAATCTGTTCTCCCTCCGTCCTGTTAACTCTCAACGCTAATTTTATCCACTCATAATCTGAATGCATGTAAATAGTGTGCATCGGAACGCGGGGTTGGCCGTGCGCCATGCATCACTCAGAGGACTTAAACAGTTTGAGAGCAGACTGATAGATGAACCTTGCTGGAGATATGTGGCTGGATGGAAAAGGGAAGGTTGAGAATATTAATCATAGCAATTATTGAAAGTGTTTTTCGCTGACATCATCTTGCGGAGCCATATATCAGCCAGGAGCAGCGTACTTATGACTTAGTGATACAGGCTGAGTGGAGGACATTGAGCTGTAAAAATTAGCAAGTTACACCGAGTGAAAAATGAAGCCATCAGAGAGCCACGAGCAGCCGGCATTTGTTATTCCAGAGGAATTAATTTCAGGAAGTACACTTTGTGGATGTTATCGCGCGTGATGTCATTGTCTTGACTGTGTGAAATGCATTCTGAAAAACAGATTTACATCCATTGTGTTGGTCCACTTGGTCATAGTCGCTGAGGTAAACAGAGGTCTGCATAGATATACAAACAACAACTGAATATTTCACATCCACAGGAAACAAAAGACGCACAGACTCAAATTGTAATCTAAAATTGTTAGGTACGTGCCTGTGTGTGTGTGTGTGTGTGTGGAGACATTGGTGTCCTCTTTGTTCTACAGCAGGAAGAAGCAGACACTTGAATCTGTGCTAAGAGACTTCCTTAAGTGGAATTGAGAAGTATTTCACGGAATTAACACTCAAATGCATGTGTTCATCACCACGTGTATAGAAGAACTTTTGTAACTGAAAACTTAAATTGTTATTCCTATGTTTTTTGAATAATTATGTTGTAACTTTGTTGTGATAAGCTAAAACGCAATGGACTCAACTCAAAGACAGACATCAGAATAAATGCACATCACGTCTTTGTTCAGCTGCTTGACTGCAGTGAAAGAATCCCATACTTCTTTTATGTGACACTTATTTATACACTGTACCGCTCTTTGGTCATGCTCTGTGTAAGCCTGCGCAGCGCTCCTTCCCTCCCTAAATTTAAGATGTTGTAAACACGCCGTAGCCTCTCTCCTCTTTTGGGTCCCTTGTGTCTCTCCTGCTCCTCACAGCTGCATCAACTCCTCGTGGGCAGCCTCCCAATTGGCTGGGAGTCTGCTGCCCTGACCCTGAACCCTGAATATAAGGGGTTAGCCAAGGGCCAGGACAGAGGCTGAGGGTGGGTGTGGTGGCGGAGGTCAGGATAGGGAAGGCGAGCGGGCGGGTTGGGGGGGTTACAGACAGCTATTAAACACAACAGAGGAAGGCCTATCAGGATGTGTCTTTTACAGCTGGCTGGTACTTGAAGGTATCAAACCCTACTCCCACAGATGAGAGGCACGCTAGCAGATGAAACCTGTAAGGCTGGAAAGGATGCGGTCAAGGCTTTTTATTAGGGCAGTACAAGGTTAGTGGAAGGTCAGGGACACAATAATCCCTCCTGTTCAGCCTAAGATGTTGATATAAGTGTGTTAACTCTGTCACACAATACTCACTCTGTAGATACCACCATGCGCTACGTGCATGGCTATGTAATAAATATGATGCCACAACCAGATGCCAGTCTAGTAAACAAATGAGATGAAGCTCAGTGCTTCTGTTTGAAGGCCCGGGGATACCAGAAGTTTTAATGAGCAAATCAGACCTGAAATTCAAACCACAAACAAACAAACATGGGAGTTGGGAAAAGAGAGACGCACTTCCCGTCTTGACCCGTTCGCAAAAGAGTTTGCTCTTTGGCAGCTGACTTTAAAAGCTACAGCTGTCACTCAGCGCACCATCTGGGAAAGTCATCAGCACAGTGCTCACAGTTGCACTCATCATATAATGATCTGTCGACTGAGATGGTTGATTTTCATGCCACAATGCAACTGGAGCTCAAGTGTGCATTCAAAAATGTTTAGTTCGAAAGTCGACTTTTCAGTGGACTAAAAGTTTTGTCCACAAACATGCATTCTACCGCTGACAATCCATGTATCGCCATCATCGCCATCATCATCATCACCTCCAAATGACCCTGTCCCACCAACATCTCCCCTTTCTTAACCCTTCAACCCTTCTAACGCCGTCTCGTTCCTTGTCTCATTTTCATTACAGCCCTCCTGCGGGGACTTGAACTTGTCGCCCCTCCCGGACTGAGGTGACAGCTCACTAAATCACTGCCTTTTAGTGGCGCTGCCCCCTTTTTTTTATACACTTTAATCACCAGACTCCAGTAACCAGGAATATTGGGCCCAGTGTATGGAATTCTCCCCATAAAAGAAAAGGCAGAGGCCACTGATGTGCTTCTCATGGCAGAATCGCTGTGAGAATTCATCTTGTTCTTGCTGAGACAGTGGTGGTGGTGGTGGTGGTGGGGGGATTGATGGAGGCGGGCGCTCTTTCTTACGGGTGACAATCAATCGCTCAGGATCAACAGGTTTGAGGCCGTAAACCTGAGGTCATCTCCTATCTAGCTGACAGTTTCTCATCTGGTGATGCCGGTGTTAATGCTGGTGGGAGGCCTTGGATTTTGTTTGTTATTTATGGTTAGTCACAGGTTTAGAAATCGTTCTGAATGATCGGAGGCTATTTTTCACACCGGGTCTGTCACCGCTTTAAAATGGTTAACCCCCTGTGTTCACACTGGGGCTGTGAGGAATGGAAAGCCCATGGTTATAGAGGCTGTTGTGTGGACAGACACCAGTTTTGATTCGACGAACCTTTATTTTGAGAAAACATGTACAAATGACCAGTCTTGCTTGTCATATATCAGCCCAATCATTTTTCTCAACGCTCATCCCTCCTGCCTCTCTCCCTCTATTTCATCTCCAACCAGAACCAATCTTCATCCTCCCTGAGGAAACCCACTCTGTGCAACAGCAAGGGTATTTAGAGCTGGTGTTGACATTGGACAAGCCCATTAGACAAATATCCCCGACTCAAAACCGCGAGACAAATGACAGACCTGAACCTCGCTGTGTTCTGGCAGCAAGTTTGCCGGTCTGGCTTAGCTGCGGCCAGCTATTCAGCACAGGTGACGTCTTATGGCAAGAAAAAAAAACTGACCACTGAGGAGGGTCGGTGGACTGATGAAAGGAGACGTAAAGCAAAAGATGGATAGAAAATGGAAGGAAAGGAAGAAATAAATGTGATTAATGTTGAAAAGGAAGAACCAGAAGCACTGCAATTAGCTTTTAGAATGGTATTATCACATAACTGTAAAAACGTACAAATTAAATGATTAGATTTCAGCTTCAAATGTTCGGAGGGGGGAGGAAACCAGTAACTCCCACAGACAACCAGGTGGTGGCGTTGATTATGGGTGGACATTACATCACTTCAAGGTGGAAACAAACACACATACCCACACACAGACATCACTCAGCCCGCAGACAGGGCCCTGTGACAAGCAATCCACACACACTCAGCACATAACCACACACATACAGGCGGACAGCGAAGCGCACCACACACACACAAACACTCTTCAGAGATATGGGGCCCGGTTTTTGACAACCGCCAAGTTGACTTGGCATTGGTCGGGATTGGACTGATCCAAGAAAAGCAAAGCAGACCCACGAGAGAGCTGGGGCTTTTGTGTTTGTGGAGTGTCACACTTCATCACGAGGGAAACCCATAACAGGCCCAGGAAGACCTTTGAAGCTTTGGGAGGGGTGTGTGGGAATCGCCTCTGTGGCTACCTCTGATGTCAACTCCAATATTCTGATTGCAGGCTATTTCCTGGATTAGGATTGTGTTTGTCGGCTGAGAGGGAAACTGTCTACGGATTGTATATCAGAAAGCAGATGAGCTGGGTTCAACATCCCACCAGACAATTTATAGATTAGAAACATTGGCCGTGGTGGTACATAATCAGCTAAGTTACTGTATTCATGTACTAGTCATCGAGGCAAGGATTTATCCTAATCTGCAGTCCATTGATAATTCAGATATGAAAGAATGAAGATGTCCATCTGAGCATTTCATTTACAAAATGTATGCTTTTTTATGATATTGGATTTGTGTTGCATAGCAACGACAGGCTAAATGTCCAGTGGTTTGGATTACTAAGAGCTACATGTCTCTGTAAACCATTAGACTACAGATCCTGTATGTGGAACAATGTTTGGCAGCTGCGTCAGGTGATAGCGTTGCGTGCAGTTTGCTTTGGCTACTTCAAAATGAGTGGAATGGTGGTGCACTTTAATCGGCCACATCCTTTTGGCCGCAGCTTCACAAGCTCCTCCACCACCAAAGCCATAATTTGATTCTACGGACGCTAGAAACGGGGCAAAACAATTTCAAATCAAGGAGAAATATTCAGGAAATTACATTTGTACTTAGGGATGATACGTTGGTTTGAATGTTGGAACGCTCTTTTCCTGTAGTGCTGGAAAGGTCACAGAGTGATTTCTTAATACATATATTCATCCCGAAACCCGTATTCCTGCAGAAATCGTATTTTAGACGAATGAACAATGATTAAATGTAGAGGATCCAGTTACAATTAACTTTTTTAATATAAGCAAACTGTTGCTGGAGCAATGATTCATACCTAAGTGCACTTGAGCCATGCAGTTTTCAACATTCATCATTTCTGAGCTTTGGCAATATGAATGGCACACTATCTGTCTGGTGGTGGGTTTGTCAGCGTGGTGATCACCACTCCGGTCCAGTAATATCTCAGCGAATGCGGGCATTGCCACGAAACTTTGTGCAGACATTCACAGCCTCCAGAGATTGAATCTTATTGACGTTGGCAAACCCCGTGACTTTTCCTCCCGAGTCCACCGGCAGGATGACATTTTAGCTTTTTTTAAGGGAAATGTCTTGACATCTATTGGAGGGATTGCCTCTCAGGATGAATTATATAACTTTCCTCTGACTTTTACATCTCAAAAAGAATTTGTCCAATACTACAGTACAATGCAGGCCATTCAGGTGTATGATTTATTGGTTTGGTTTAGTTCATGTTGTGATAAAAATGTTTTCTTTTCTACATTTAACATTATACATGTCATCATACATTGGAGATTTCACAAAATATTGTAGTGCTTGATGAAATGGATGTCAAAACAGGTTGCACCGAATGCGCCACACTCTAACATGAATTTACAAAAAGGCACATTTTTTCATTTATCATTGTAAAGACTACATAATAGGTATCAGCGGCGTAAATTGTGTACTGGGGGGGTTTAGAGAAAAAAAAAAACTAAATTACTGCTTGCAGACTGGGACTGTTGTTAAGGACGGTGCCATGCTCAAACACAATTTGGATCAAACCATGACTTTATTTCACATTCTCTCACATTTCCAATCAAGGACCGATTAGCCTCAGACATTAATGAGCCTACTAATCCATTTGGGCCCCTCATGATAACAGTTAATTGTCTGTAAAAATGTGTACAGATCCCCGTTTGGGTTGTTTACTAACTGATTTGGATGTGGTTAGACCCTAAAGAGGCATCATTACGCTGATAGTTCTTTGGAAAATGAGCTCCTGATGGAGGCAACACCAGAGGAGTAGAGTTAAGAATGCACAAGGCTGCTGTAAGCCCCTGCTCACTTGAGTGCAAATTTATCACTATCTTAAGATAACATTTGGCTGTCATTTGCCCTCATTACACTTCATCTATAATTAGAGTTTTCTGTTTTGCTTACTGCACTATGGTGAAAAAAGTAATTTATTTATTTTTTTCAACATAACCTATAACTTTAGCCCTTTGAATAGACTTTGATTCCCACCCTTAAGTTCCAGAGGAAAAGCAGGATCAGAACTACACCATGTTAAAAGAAAATTGTTTAATTTGGCACTATTTCCTCTGTTTTATGTTTGTGGTTTGGTTGAAACCTAAATCGAAATTACAGTCAAATTCAAATTCAATTTGTGTTTTGCATGAAGTTGGAAAAATAATTTATTCTGGCTTTCGTTGCAGCACAAGGTTCCCTTTAACATCACTTGAAATGTTTAGTGAAATAGGAATTTGAGGTTACTGTGACAAGGTTCGCTGCCCACAGTCCTCTGGCTTTCATTTCATCAAAGGTTTGTCACAGTCACAGAATTCAATCTTATGAGTGTGCCAGTGTTTATGATTGCATGGATAGCACTTTAAATTCAACAATTTTGGATTGAAAACTGAGAAAGAAACACAACAAAACAACTATTACGACAGTAGTAAGATTCATTTACACTTCAAATGCATTACATAAATTGTGCCTGCCTTGTGCCTTGTGCATGCAACTACAGAAGTGAAGTTTTCTTATGGTTTTAGAAAGATGTAAATGTACCACACTGTGTTGTAGTGCAGCATACTGTATGTACTTGCTTTGTCGTGTTGCAGAAGGAGCCAGCAGTGTGTGTGTGTATGTATATGTGTGTGCGTCTGTGTATGTACTGTATTCTGGCCACTCAGTGTGCAACCTTGGCTGGCCTGTTCTGACACTCAATTTATTGTCTTGTGATTTGAGGCCTTAGTTTCTCATTACAGCCAAACTTTTTGTGTCCTTGTGTGACAAAAATTAGTTTGTGTGTGTGCGTGTAAATCACCTGTCATATGCACATGCTCCTTTAAGAAAAGGCCAAGGGTGTCATTTGATTCCTGCTTCCTTGCTTTCATATTTATGCGTCTCATATTCATGTCCATTGGCTGTGTCTCCGTTGGGCTATCCATCAACACTTTTTATTCCCACCGCACCAACAATATGGACATAAAATGCTTTTCTTTTTTACGTCAGCAAAATGCTGCCACAAATAAAACCAGAACAACACACTTCTTTATTTGTCAGGGTAATAAACTACATAAATTAAAACTGATAAGTGACTAAAATTGGCGTTAGTCATTTCCTGTGGGCTGGGGTTTTATGGAAATTACCAGAGGCAGTGAAGCTGTATTGTAAAGTATTACCAACAAATTGGAAAACATAGGTGATATATAAATGAGTTTAAAAACTGAAGGACAACCAGACCCAGGAGTGTGTGCCCTGCTCTCTCCTCCAAGGCAAGGCCATTTCTCAAACCAACATGTCAAAGAAAGAGTTTGGAAAACAACTCATCCTGCCAAATTAAATGTCCAGCAAACATATTAATTAAACATACTAATTAATTTGTAGACTTTGTTGCACTGATACTTTTATTGTATTTTGTTACATCTGCAGAGAAAGTCAGTGTAAATATGAATTGTGGAGTTATATCTCAATGAAATGCGTTTGACTATACACTCCGATTTAAGACCCAGTAAATAATAACACAATAATTGCCCGTGCTAAATATAACACAGTAAATAAATATTGTAAATGAAGAAACAAGGAATCACTCAAAGAAACAAGGGAAGAAAGTACACGTCCTTAATTATAAACATTACATCTTTTATTTCCTCTGCTTTATAGGAATCAATAAAATAAATCATATCTAATTACCCACGCGCACTAAATCAAAACATTATTCTCACTTTAGAAAGTAATCTATGTTCTTGGCACTGTCTGTACCACAAATGATGCTCATCTGCAGGCTGCATATTTTGTCATACATTTGGGAAAAATATGACAAAACAAAAACAAAAGGCAGCCTAGTTGAAAGCATTGGGATGAAGAGACGTCTGTCTCAATTTTGTACACTCAAACAAAATCAGTTGCCTTTGGCCTGCTTAGGGGTAGAGGGTGAGTGAAGCACACGAAAGCAGTGCAATTATTCTGCTCTGGCACAACAACAGAGAGCAAAAAGTGCATCAAAGGCTTTCCTTTGAGCAAAACAGAGAAGCGCAACCTATGTGTGCATGGACTTTTGGTACTCTCTGGAGACACATGAGGCAAAGGATGCGTGTCACTGTCAATATTAGAAAGTGTAAAGCACTTTGATTATGTTACACAAAACTATGTAAATGAAACATTTTCTAAAGTTTATTTCCTCACCATGTGCGTAGTGTATGAAATCACTTTATTGGCACACATGCAGAAAATATGGGGCATTTGTATGCAATTTTAAAATAACAAAGATTTCAGGCAAAAAAAAGAGAAGCTTCTACAGGTTAAAGTGTGTGTGACCCTGTTAAAACTCTGTTAAAACTGGAGTGGAATTATTGGTAACATATGTGTTTGTCCTGCTAATTCAGATCAAAAAATATCCTCTGTGAAAAGGGTCTATTATTCCAGGTTTATACATATATATATATACACACACAGTATATATATATATGTATATACACAGTATATTCATATACATATATACATGACAGTCATAAGAACAACAAAGAGTTTATCACAGTACTATGCATATGCACCGTTGAGTCTAAATATGTCGTTCATGTTATTACATTTTTTTGGAAATAACGTCTTAACGTTTTTTAACCACTTTGTCAACACTCTACTCAAACATTGTCACATTTTAAACTGAACTTGTTAGATTTTCCATCAGGCATTGTGAAGGGCATCTTAGTGGAGAGAAAGGGTCCTACCAACCCGGAAGTGTAGCTCTCACATGTTTTTGTGTACATGTACCGGCTCCTGAAGTCTGTTGCCACATTTCTCTGTGTTTTTGGAAATACTAGATTATTACACCGAAAAATAATAACATGAAAGTGGTCGCTTTGATAAGGTAGACGAGCTCCTTTGCTTTTACTGTCTCAGAGATCTGTCACTGGTGTTTATTAGCGTGTATTAGCTGTGCTTGAATCCCAGATGTGTTGCTGAAAACTAAATACTAGATAAATTTCCCTTTATTTTCTTATCTCTAGTCGCTGATACAGCGACAAATAGATCGTTCCGTGGCTGAATATTAATGCTGCCACAACACAATTCTATATCGCTAACTGCACACGTAGCTCTGCATCCTAATTTTTCTAAACACAGCCTCACCTCTGTGCCTATTTCTCACGCTGTGTTCCAGTGGGGGCAAAGACAGCTGCTACAACATGATGCAGTGTGTTGCTGCTGGGCACCGGATCGTAGCTTTGGCTAACCTGCGTCCTGCTCGCTCAGGTGAGGAAGATGGGACACTGGGGTTTAGAAGTGATCTACAGGGGCCGTATGGGCTATTTGGGCCAGCCAGCTGCACTTCTGCAGACCAAGAAACTCAGAGCTGTGCATCATCAAAACACTGTAGTGATGTATGAGCTGTAAGTTGCATGATAGATATGCAAGGATACAAGGCTTCAGCTGGGCTGGAACTTATAATATTGTTTTATTTATTTAACCAGGAAAAAACACATTGAGATTAAAAAAGTATTTTTTAAGTGTGTGCTGGGCAATACACAGTTACTGACGAAGTAGAACAAGGTCACAGACTGTCAGCTGTCCTATAAAAGCCTATGATAATCAAATAAGCAATTTTCAGGATCAGAATTTAAAAAAAACATAAACCACACACAATTATAAATCAGAGAGAACATCTACAGACATATGTGTGTGCCTCCAACCCGTTTAACATTCTCCTAAAAACATCCACTGAGACCAAGCCTATTAAAATAATATAATTATAAGAAATATTATTCTGTAATATTTATTAACACTGTGTTCAGTATTCACATGTAAAAATATATTGGCATTTCTGGGACCTTTTGCAGGAACACCCTGCTCTCACTCACACCTTTAAATAAAGTCACACCCAGAAGCTGCCCTTTACAGCCCCAGTGCGTTCTGTTCTCCACTGAGCACCTCCACTAAAGCAATTAGGGTTTTAAGGTCTTGTTCAAGGCTTTCACAGTGGTGATAATGAGGAAGGGGCAAGTGGTGCACTTTCATTTTTCAACCACCCAGATTTATTCTGCAGGTCTGGAGGACAGCGCCAGTGGACTTTGAGTCACAAGCCACCACTGCTTATCTTTTCATTTTAAGCTATTATTGTTTAGATGTATAAAATTCATAGAAATAGTCTAGTTGTCACAGTGGCAGAAGTTCATTTTCATCTTATTTGACCAATATTTATGAAACAAAGTTTTATTTTTGACTACTCTATTCAGTGCTTACTTTTACAAAAATGGATTTTCAGCTTTTTCTGTGTTTTATTTTTTGCATATTTTTTGTTAATATCTGTATATTATATAGTATTTAATGTTGTATCGATTAATTGTTTTACTGCCTGGCAGAGAGTGAATCTGCAACTGCTTTCATATTAAAAATATAAATTCCTTGCCATGAAACATTTAACCGTCTTTTATCAATACTGCAGATGAACTGGACAGTTACATGTACCAGACCGTGGGCCACCAGGCTGTAGAGCTGTATGCTGAAGCCATGGATCTGCCTTTATACAGACGGACCATCCAAGGCTCCAGTCTAGACACCAGCAAAAACTATAGTGAGACAAAAGGGGATGAAGTGGAAGACCTGTATGAGCTGCTGCAGCTTGTCAAGGTAAGTCTCTCTCACTATTAGTGAGAGATACATAAAGGGATGTTCTTATCTTGGTTAGGGGTGTGTCTCTCAGCGGAGATGCTGTCTCACTTTGGGTTTTTTAGAAAGTGTTTATATAGTATGTGTAGCTCATATTCTTGAAAGTGCTATTGTTTCTCACACACAAAAAACAAAGCAGCATGCACTCCACTGTTATCCTCATTATTTCTAACCTGCCTAGTATTTCATTTTGCTTAAGCCTTACTTTCCTGTAATAGCTCATGAGAAGAATATGTGTTGGGTTCTCATATGGTGACAGAAATGTATATCTTATGTAAAAGCAACCCTACAATAATAGAATACTCAAAATCAAATCAAAATAAACATTTTTTAAAGCCCTCAAGTTTTACACATGGTGTTAGACACATAAAGAGGCTGTGTTTGTTTGTCTGATTTTGAGCATCTTAATTAGAAATGTAATTGATGATATTTTCTATATAAGTAGGTCATGGCCCAATGAAGAAAGGTTGGTGATCCGATTTAAAAAGTTAACCTTTGCAAGAGAGATGCGTGTATTGACACTGTGGGAAACCGAGCAGCCTTGGCTGAGGTTTGCATTAGTATTATGGTACACAGTTGTTATGCAGCCTCACTTTTGCCATGCTTTGTTAAACATACACCCAAGCGTCTATCCTTTTTTTTGACTGGCCACATACACACGCTTGACTGCTCTCTAGTGAAGAAGCTCTCAGAGCGCTATTAAACATCTCGTCTTGGCTAAGGTTCATGACATATGTCACACTGTTGAGATGTTTAACAAGTCACTCTGTGTGAATTCAGATTCACTTAGTGGCCCATCAGCACCGTCTCAAAGAGGCTGTGCTTGTCTAGCTTCATCTGGCCTGCTGTACACTAACAGTCCTTAGCACCTATGTAATGTTGCCGTGGAGATTAAAAAGCCATGTCACTGCTTTTATTCTGTCTTATTTACTATGTCTTGATTCCAATTTCAAAGTGTTTCAAAGTTTTCTTTTGTCGTACTCCCGGGAAAATAGTGTGCCTGTTTTTTGAGTGTGTGTGTGTGTGTGTGTGCAACGAGGTGTCCTTCAGCACCTGACTTCACAGGAAACATTTGATTTTTTTTTTAATCTCACTTGACAGAAGATCAGATGCAAAAAATGTATGACCAAATGAATAATTCATCAGATACCACTTTTGCCACGACACTGAAAAAATATTAATTTGATGCCAAATTATGTATGAGACCTCGGTAGTCCAGTGTGGTGCAGGGTGGCTGACTGACAGGTATGAGACAACTGCATGTGTGTTTAACACACTGCTGGCATTCCCTACCTGGCTGCCTGCAGCCACCTGGACGCACACTTTTACAGCAGCTCTTCCTGCTGTCAGCGCATACTAGGTGTAATACATTTTCCCTTCTGCACTCCCTTCCCACGTAATCTCCCAGTTTAGCTCCAAATTGAAGTGCTTCTTATGGAATGGTGGATGAGAGTTTGTTGTTGAGCTGGGAGTCGCTTGATGTGGTTTAAATATGAAGTGGTGGGGTGTGTGGTTTTTCTTGTCGGTCTGTGTGAAGACATGTTCATCTGCAGCGGGGCTGCTCCAGGGTCCCTGCATGTCGGCACACCTCCTCAGTGGCAAGGGCCAGTCAGCCTGCCTCAGGGCATTTTGTGCCCTCTGCATGACTTTCTTTGTTGCCTTCTTTACAAATCGCCAGTTTTACACATGCAGCTACACGAGACGGATCGTGTTTGTGTTTTCTTGTTAGTTCCTCATTCACACAGTCCAAATTCTAGTATTGGCGGGGATCTCACAAGTATGTGTAGTCTAATAGTCCCTGCTTTGTGACGCAATATGCCATTCCTGCTTGGGGTAAGGACTCTAATTGCAAAGGGCTGCTAATTTCCCATTTCCAGGGCTACACTGGTCTGACCTCACCAGTCAGACGGGCCATAGATCATGGCAGTTGGACTCCCATGGGGCCCTCACAGGCAGGCAGACCTCCAGTCATATCTCCGTTTACCCCTCTCACCGTCATCAACAGACCTGCACCGTAAACAACAGGCTTCCTCTCATACTCGCTGAGTGATGTCAACCATAAGAATACAACTTTATCTCAGATTTCAGGTTACTGCTCTCTGTAGTTGCTTGTTTTCCCCCCCTCACCGTACTGACTATTCAGTAGATTTACCAACTTGTACAAGTTGTTTTGCATGGTAAAGGGTAACAAACTTAAATAGAGGAAATCCTGATACTTAGAAACACACACACTTCTGTCACAGCATCTGAAATCTTATCTACTAGTTGTGGTCACGTTCTGTTTTAGTTCATCAGATATGCTTAGTTTACGATTACATATTTATAAATACATGTTTTTCTCACCGTAAAGTTTGTGGTGTTGTTGATTAGTGAAGAAAATGATAGAGGGGAAGAAAAAAAAAAAAACCATGATAATGAGCTGTTAAGTCACCCTTACTGAAAAAGAACAGTTTCAGCTTGAAAAAAAGTGTTCTGTTTGAAAAGTGTGATATTTTGAAAGATTCTTTCTCGCAGTTTGAATTAATTACAACTTACAAGATTATATTTGGCAAATGACACTTGAGCATAGATGAAAGTTGTTTTTTTTTTCTTCTCATATCCGGAGTTGATGAGTTTTAAGTGGATATTCTTCCCTTTTCCCCCTCCTCATTTGAAGGGCTCGTAATAGAGTCGTAGCATGAGCCAACAGTGCCATCTACAGACCATTATCAGAGCTGACAAACTGAAGAAACCCTAGGATGATGTTTGGAGCCATTCACAGGATTCAAAGGAGGAGATCATATTCTTCAGACCCATTGTTGATAAAAGGGAAAAAAAAACAATTATAATAGGAGAAAAAATGAGCCGTCCATCCTCTGGTAGTAATGATAATGGCAGAATGACAATGCAGCCCTATCCTTGGCCCCTTTGCTCTCATCGCTGCTTGTGTATGGTGCCATGTCTTTGAAGTGTGTAACCTGATAGACATTCAAGCCACAGCATCTCATCCTGCTTCAGTGCTGATCTTTGAACCTGTTCTTTGAGCGGGAGAAACAACAGTTTTTTGTTGTTTTTTTCAGCAGTGGGTGGAATCTTCAAATTGTTTTCACATCTATGGTCTGTAAAAAGGGTATATTTTCATAGAAGTGATTATGTCCTTGTATTTCCACAAGCCTCTCACTGGACGCCAGAAAAATAATTTAAATACAAAATCTGTCCAATTATAAAATGTTGATTTGCTCTGTGTCAGAGATCTAAGCTCGCAAACCTATTTCCAGACATTTTCCCGATTTTTATTTTTATTTTTTTTGCCCATACTGTAGGTTTTGTGTCCATACTTGATGTGTGCGGCTGGTCTGGTGGCCTCTGCTGTGATCTGCTCTGATGTGTGATACAGATCAGCAGTGTCAGTCACCGCTGGCTGAAACGCCAGTCCCCCCGAAGGCCCGCAGAACTCCTCATATTAGTCATATCACATCCCTCAAGTCCTTTATGCTTCCCTCTGTGCTCTGTGACCTGACACAGTGGCTCATTATGCCCCGTGACCCTGCTTGTGTGTGTATGCGGGCGCGTGCATGCTCGTGTTTTCAAGGTCAGGTCAAATAGGACCTCTGTTACAGGACAGCAGGTCTATTCTCCTCTGTTCTCCTTACACACCTCTGCCTACTCTTTTTGCTCCAGTTTCAGCACTCATGCTCATATCTATAGAGAAACTCACTCAACGATAGTTTTCAGCACGTCAAACGTTTTACTCTACAAAGATGCAGTACCTTGAATACAGCATGTCCATTACTAAACAAATATTGGTGAGTTTTAGAAGGCAGCAACCGGAGGATTGGTCACTTGTGGTCCTCGACAGTATTTAAAAACATAGTAATTATCTTGCAGCGTCTCTGTAACCTTTTTAGCTGATGAAAAAAGACAGACATTCATACTCATTAGAGTGATGAAGAATAATAGATGATATCTATGCATATGCTCCTTTCTGCCAGCTCTAATTAGCAGCACTGCGACATCTCTGTTGTCCTTTGAGGACGCTGGAAATGTTACTTTCAAATCAAATTTCATATCTTGTAATGCATCTGACATTTTAGGAACACTGATTTTTTTTTGTTGTTGTGAGAGCTGATACTCTGGGTCACTTAACACTCAAATTAATCACTTCATGTAATAAGATGATAATATTTTTTTTATTTTTTCTGCAGGAGTTGTATTAAAAATGTCTTTAAGGAGGGCACTGAACCCTCTGGCCTTTTTGAAGATGAAACAGTCCCTTCTTTTGGCATGTCTTCAAATGTCTTTTAGTGAGACAATACCTCTCAAACATTACCTCTCCATTATCGACATCAGCAGACAAGAGCGAGGCCCTGTGAGATCACAGGGGCAGTCTGTCCACAGGTCCAAACATTCTTTTTCATTCTCCCGTTGGCCTGGCATCTTTGCCTCCATTGTATTGTCGTCACACTTTTCATCTGGACCCATCAGATGCCCGGCACTGCGCTGTTGCTAGTGCCATGATGGAGGTGCATCCTGCTGCGATGGGGAAGAGGGAGAGGAGAAAGAGAGGGAGAGGAGGAGGAGGAGGAGGAGGAGGACGGCAGTCTGGCTGGCAGGCAGAGGAATCTCCAGTTGAACAAGGAGCTCTGTGTTATTGATTAGGGAGCTGAGGTGTTGGGAGACAAGTCGTTGAAGAATAGTGTGAACTGTAAAAGGCATGTTTCTTTTTTGGGGGTCAAAATCAAACACACAACCCTTCTCTGATTACCGGCATGGTGCTGCATTAGGCTTACATTGGGGGCTCAACAGGAAAATGGATTTCTTTAAAAAGCTCCTTAATACATAAATCATGACCTCTGGGTTCACAGCGAGGGTTTAGGAGGTCCGATCAATAACAAAGCTAATGCAAGCTTGTTCTAGCTGGTTTGTGGTGCAGAGAGACCTCTAAATGTTGTTCTTCGAAGTACCTTACAAGTCGCCTAAGACGGATGGATAATCACTTTGTAGAAAGTTTGTTTTATGACATTTTGAGCTCCCGTTAAGAACGCCTTACTTTAGTGTGTTTTTCAGCGAGCTGCAACAGATTCCTTTGAACAGCTGTCCGTCTGTGCTATGCCTATGTGATAGCAATTGTTATCTTTTCCCTTGCTCTGAGACTGCTTGTATTTATGCCGGTTGACACAGTGGCAGTGGGGTTGAGATTGCAGGCTTGTTTTGCACATGAGGAAGGATAGCATTAGCGCTGAGATAATGGCGCTGTGTATTGTTCGCCGGCCGTGTGGAAGTGGTGGGACAGGATCTATTAGATGCAGGCCCATTTCCCTCCAACTGACTCTTAACAGTCCCCACAAACATTAGATAAAGAGCCTAGCCTCAAGCCTTTGTAATTTGTTTGTATTTTTCTGCTTAATGTACTTTGCTCAATCTTGTTTAGTGATGATGGAAGCTGATAGCCTTATCTTGCCTTGCCAAGGGCATGAGCCACTACCACTGCTTGGTTGAACATTGTTCCATTGAAGAACGTCTAGGTGTTTTTCTGATTTTATTTTGATGGTTGCTGTACTGAGGGTGTAAATAGAGGTTATTTGCATTTGAACTATTGGTTAATATGTTTTTTTTTTTTTATGGATTGATGTAAATAGACCATCTTAAAAAAATTGTACTGTTGGAATTTCTCTATTGTTTGTGTGTAAATTGTGATTTTCTTCCTTGCGTGTTTTGTCCGTTTGTCTTAAACGCGGATTTCCATTTTTGAAACAGCTGCTACTTTTAATCAGAAGGCGTCAATTTGAACATGTCCGCACTGTGACAATTTCAAGTTAATCTGAAAATGTGACGTTATAGTTCTCCACTTGAGTTCTGGAAGGTTATTTTTACTCTACAGTCGCTTAGGAGTGTAAAGGATGATGCAACTGTTAAAGAAAACAGAAGTGAAAGATGAGGGTTGACTTGCAGTAAATAATACCTTTTAAACTCACCAGTATCAACAGCTAAATCAGACTCAATACTGTCTGTCTTAGAACAGACGACTGAGGAATGGTGCTAAGTCTTTCAACTCCCTGCCATTCATCTACTCCAAAATTAAGAGGGGTTTGGTGTTTTTTTTTTTTTTTTTTACCATTCCCCACAAGAAATACAGTATTCGGGGCAGGCCCCCTAACCTCCCGCAGCTTAAGTCATAACTAGCCGTAGAAAAACACTGTCTGGAGTCTGGAGAGTGGGTTAAACCAGCATCACTGCTATATTTTCTTCTCGTCTCTCTCAGGGGAAGGAATGGGGTAGGAGTTGGTGGGGGATGTCATGATGTCTGTAGAAGCTTTGGAGCATAGAGGACACGATAGCCAAGAGCCTGGAACCTGACCTCACCAGAAAAACATTTACATTTTGTACTGTCTGTGTGTGTGTGTGTGTGTGTATGTTTGTGCATTGCTGTGTGTATATACATGGACATTAGTACATGTGCGCACATACTCCCCATGTGGACTAGGTGGTTGTTATGGACTATGAAAAGCAACTGACATAGTTTACGTCTCTGCGGCATGAGACTCCGTCTTTGATTCTGTCCTCTCCACTTTTTGGAAGCAGATTCCTGTCTAAGACACTCAAAGGCTCTTACCTCAGCCTCGTGGGAATGTTGTTGTTGTTGTGACACAGCTGGCACTGTGACTTTGTCTCATGCCCGGCGGAGAGTGATGTTTATTGGAACACCTTATCCTTTGAATGGTGAGAAGCAAGACCCTAAATGCTTAGAGGAAGTTTCATGATTTTCTGTTCTCCAAAAATAAAAAAAAAAAAGGAATCCCAGATGACTTGACTGTCTGAGAGTAGAGGCAGAGACTGACAATTTGAAAGCCAGTAATAACTAAACTTGCATGCCTGAATCGCAAGTATTCATGGACATACATCGATAAATGACCTTATGTCTCCCTGCTGCTTCCCAACATTTAGTTTTCCACGCGAGCTGATATGGAAAGCCTCCTTGTCCTTGGACTGCTGAAACTAGGGCTTTGTGCTTGCTTTGGCCAAGGCCCTCTCCCTGCCTGCCCGACGACTGGCTGGGTCTGTGTTTACGTAACCATATATATCGGAGAGGAAACTCGTGAAACGTTAATCTCTCTACTTTTTAACCCTGATGAATTTCTACATTTTCCAGCTGTGCAGCATGGCATATTTATGCTCAGGCTGTATCGCTGAAAACAGCTCTGTCATTGTGAATGAATCACTGTCCAAGACTAAAGAGGGAGAGAGAGGGAGAGGAAGGGAGGGAGAAACAGAGAGACTATATTTGTATGTGTGTGTAAACTTCAAGAATCTGTATAAATTCAAGTGCAGCCATGAAAATCTGTGGATAAAATCTACTGCTTCTTTGTCATTCGTCTGTGGACACTCACCAGTGCACATAAGCCTGTCTATTGTCACGTTTCTCTTGGTTGATGAGCGTCATTCACTCATCACGTTGATGACACAATGTTCCTGATGTCATGTCCTCTGTTGGCTGGTCACATCTGCCCCGTTGGAGGACAGTACTTTCCCCCTTTTCGGCTTCCTCTCAGGCCTTCTTGTTACTGTGACCTGCATCGTCTTTGGAACCCGTCGGGGCTATATGGGTTCATGAGCAGCTGGCTTTGTGAGTCCTTTTTGTTTTTCTTATTCCACCACTCTCTGTGGCTGAAGAATGACACGTGGTGAGTCATCTTGCCTGCCCATCCACAAGCACAAAGGAAGAGCCCGTCTTTCAGCAGCTGCTTCAAACAGACAGCCCCACCAATTTACCAAGGGGAATGTCTCTGAAAGCCTTTCTGAACAAAGTTTCAGCTGATGTTTGTTTTACAAAGATGTTCTTTAAGCCTGCCTGTCCAACTGTTGCTTTATTTTGATGGATCAGACATTGTACACACTGTTTGAGCCTCAGCGTAATAGGTTAGTGGTATATTATATTTTGAGCATTGGGTGTAACTTAAAATATTGGAATTGGTTTGTTTCCACGTTCATCCAGCCCTTTTCACATGCTATCACTCCTTTACTAACTCTTGGTGTCACCTTGGAGTGTAACCGTCTTTACAGAATAATAATGAGAATGCTCATTTAAAACAAATAAGCAGGGTCTCCTCCTGCAAGGCGCACACTAAGCTTCCTGTCTGTTTGGCACGTCTGAGTTGTCAAAACAGCCTCACACGCCCCAGGACTATGTCCGCATCACATTAAACACAATCACTTGACCCTGGCTGGCATAACATAAGGCTGCGTGATGTCATGTAATGGCTAAATATAGTATATATAATGTATACAGAGAGAGAGAGAGAGGAGATGGAGAGACTCAAATGGAAGATATTTTTGCTGTTGCTCCATCTGTCAGAGTGAGTCTGGTCCTGTCAGAATTAAAACCAATTTGGTGTTGATGTAGCCCTCTTCTTCAACGTTCTCATTCCTATCTTTTTTTTCCCCTCTCCTCTCCGCTCTCTCCCCATTCCACTCTGTACCTCCTAATTTGCCTCTTTAGGAAGTGACAATTGCATTTAGGAAAAAGGTTATCATTGTATTATAAAAGAGTGCTGGCCCTGAGGCTTACCCAGAATTACATGACACTGCCTGCAGCCCCCTTGGGTCTGTGCTGGGTTGAAATGTTATCAGTCTGACTTAATTACTGTCACCAAGCAGCTGCAGCATTGACTATAATGTATATTCTCGGGTTGGATGTGTTGGGTAGATATTAAAACTTGAGTACTGAATCGTTCCTGAGATCTCTTGATGATTAACTTTAGGTCAAAGAGTTAAATTCTAGCCGTGTACTTGTCTCTGTGCGTTTAGCTTCGCCTTTATACCTCACGTCCTTTGCTGCACAGTAAACACCACACACATACATGCATGCAGCCACACACACACACACAGCACATCCTTTATCTGATTAGCTGGCACGCCTACATGGAGCTGTGTGTGTGTGTGTGTGTGTGTGTGCGTGCAGCACAGTGCGTCGCAGCTTAGTGTCAGGCCCCAGGCAGGGCATGGATTTCATTTAGGAATGTATCAAAGGTTTACACGCTGTTCGCTTTAATCAGCATGTTTATCAGGCAGAGAAAAATTGCAGGAAGGGACCACAGGGAGAAGGAGGGGAAGGGGGGGTTATCTTAAGGACCAGTAGCCAGGGAAATTGATAATGGCTACAAGGTAATTTACTGGAGACTTGTGCATCCCTCCACTGCCTCTACCCTTGCCTCTCATTCTAATTACAGCCCATGTAATGTTCTAATGAATCTGCAGGTGTGTGTCTGTCTGCAGAGGAGGGGCATGTAGGTGGAGTAGAGTGATATGCGCGGCTCTCGTGTCCATGTGCGTGTAAATGTTTGCGCGTGTCACTCCAGATCAAGCCTGTTTTTTTTTTGTGTAAAGAAGATTGAACACATCTCAAGTCTGTGTCAGTATCTGTCGAGTGCATAATTGTCTCACTGTTTCTGAAATATGAATATGAAAGGCAATTAGATTACCCCTCAGTAATATTAAAGCTACATGACACACACACACAGTGCTCCACTGATACTTTGAGTTGTCACTGTCTTCCAACTGGGTGCAGAGAGGATAGAAGCTACGGCCAAACACATTCATCTTTCATGCACAATGCATTCCCGATAAGGTTTAGATTCTGACTTTAGTGGAACTTCTGCATGCAATCTCACACATGCCTCAGACATGCACATAAACACTCACGTTTACTCACATAAGTGCACAAACCTCCGGGGGATATGGCCTTGGATGAGTGTAAACATCCCCGCAGGACTGTGGTCCCGTGAAAGGACGAGCTGTCCGAATCCACCATCTTTGTCTGTTGCACACTTTGTGTCTCTATGTGTTTGTATGGTTTTGTTCAGACAACACTTTGAGATACCATTGTACTGTAGGTGGAGCAAAGATTATTTTGACCCATAGCACAGTGACATCACGTCACTTGGAAATACAATGAAAAATGCAAGAAATCATTGTGGTAAGGCTGACTTTTTTCCCTCCTCCCCACAGGAAAAGCAGGCTGTCGAGGGAGTGTCAGTAGGGGCCATTCTCTCTGATTACCAGAGGGTCCGTGTGGAAAATGTGTAAGTCAAACATACAAACGCACTCATGATCTTGAACACACTTTCCCAAAGTACACGCACACACACGCACACTGTGTTTAGGCCCATGAACTCTCCCACAGTGATACATGCTCTGCGGTCCACTGAAGAAAAAGAATATGCTCTCTGTAAAGTTTAAAAAAAACACATGCAAACACACCCAAACACTGTTATGCAAGTTGTTAAACACATTTTAATTAATACTGATGAGATTGCTTTCTTATAATATATCTTTATTTTGTTTTATTCTTACCTTTTTTTGTCCATTTCTCTTTCACTTAAAGAGACTAACCATCCTGTCACAGAGAAGCTCCATTTTACTACAAAATCCTTATTATTTATATAGAGTAATGGATTTGTTTGCAGACATTTTGGGTGTTTGTTTTGTTTGTTTTTCATTTGAGTTCATGTGACAAACAAGACCCAGTTGAAGATGAAGTTTTTGTGTGTTTGTCTCCTCGAAGAGAGCCCTGACAGTGGTGTCAGGTATGTGCTGTGGACCTATCAGGGTGGCAGCCTCCTCTGAAAACGGAGAAGGTGTCCGGCCTAGCCGGCTTTGAAGTTTTTCTGGAGCTGGCAAAGATTCGGTATTAACCACTTTACGTCTACAACCCGCTCCCGCTTTTGCTTTTTCACCTGTTCCCCAGATGTTTGCGGCTAGGTTTGCAGCCCCTGGCCTACCTGTGGCGCCGGGACCAAGAGTCCTTGCTCTCTGAGATGATATCATCTGACCTCCATGCTATCCTCATCAAAGTCGCAGCCTGTGGTGAGTTTCCCCCCCCCCACACTCTTTTGTGTCTCAGGCAGCTGGCAAGCAGTCTGTTGTCCCCTTCCCTCTGCTCACTCTTTTTACTCCCTCTTCACTCTGTCATAGGTGCCATGTTGCTTGAATAGTGTATAGCACAGGGTCTGAAAGGACAGAATTTGAATAAATGTGAGGTAGGAGGAGGCAAGGAGGAGGTGGCACCGCAGCAAAAAAAAAGAGAGAGAGACAAGCAAAGTAATGCCCTAATCATTAATCTGTGGCTTAGCAGCAGTGTCGAGACTTGTGCCAGCGGCAAAGGTATTGAAGCAGAGAACAATATGAAAAGATAAGAAGCACAGAGGGAGGAGGTGCGAGGGGAAATTTGCGGTGGTATTAGGTGGGTGGGAAGGGGGAGGGAGCAGGCAGGGTTTGCCAGTTGAGAAATAATCACAGGTGATTACCCTGAACGTTAATGCAACCTGTCAATAAGCAACCCATGTCACCGTTGTGTGTGTGTGTGAGAAACGCAGCATTTCCAGTTCATGCATAGCTCAGAATACATGGTCCGTGAAGCAGAGATTAAAATCTGGTATCTCTCATTTATGTTTTTTCAACCGCTTCAGCATTTAAGGGAGAGGTTAATGCGGTGTCATCTGCTCTCTGCTCGCCTGTTTTGGAGCCCGAGGACAGGAGGATTGGATTACTGCATAACAAGAGAGAGTGAAAAAAAAAAAAAAACTTTTCTTCTTCTTTTCTCTGGTACATGATGTTAAGATTCCTACCTGTATCTACTTGACAGACGGCGCAGCCGCATCCCCTTTGACGGTGCCAGTGAAAAATGATAATTATGGCCACAAATGGTTCTTTTTGCTCTCAAACTACTCACGGCGATAGATCATCGTGTAGACATTGTTTACGTGTGCTTAAGTGCTTGTTGTCACCTTTGGTGGCAATCAATTGAAAAGGAGTCCACGGCTGACTGATGACCCGCAGAGATGAGCGGTCGCGATTTTCTGCATATCTTTCAACACCGCTCAAATAACCTCGCATGAAATACACATGACGAGCCATTTATCTCCGGTACTTTACTTACTGCACTCATTTGTCATTTGCAGTGGCTTCATGATGAAAGACCTGTTGGCAATAAATAACTTGTCACATGCCCCACATTGGCAGGATCATGTCAGAATTCATGTTGACTACATCTTGTTTTCTGAGGGCTCACAGTTGTTGTTAAGTAGTCTAAATTAATTTGTATCGCCACTTAGATCCTAGATATGATCTCAGTTTTTGTTCAGTCGTAATTCATCAGCTCTAAGTCAGATTGCAACTCCGGAATAATGCGCCTGTATGGAAAATTAAAAACCCTGCACCCCGGCTACCTCTGCCAGGGTTTCTTCTTTAAACACAACTATGTCTGAGAGCAAATTCTCCACATGTTTTGAAAGATTATAATTAGAAAGGAAAATCACCTCAGGTGCCTTTGTGTGTGTGTGTGTATCCTGGCCTCTCCTCTGTAGGTGTTTATGTGTGCGTGTGTGTTTTGGCTACAGGTGAAAAGAAAAGATCTTATCAGCCCTGACTCCTCACCTGCCCCGCGGCAGTTGTAATTAGAAAGGAGAGAATTAAATACGAGTGCAAGAAGCGCCCGAGGCATTTTAGGCAGAACTCATATAATTGCAGCTTTGGTTGGAGCAGTTCTGAGCTGTGAGGTGTGCTGTTTAGGGCAGATTGGGTGACAGAAGGGCATACCTGGTGGCCTTTGGTGTTTGTGTGTGTGTGTGTGTGTGTGTGTGTGTGGGAGTGAGAGAGAGAGAGAGAGAATAAGTGAGAGAGTTTGAGGGATTTTCTTGTGCAGACCTTAGTAGAAGAAAAAGAATTCACAGGGCAGAGGTTAAGTCTGCATCTGAACTTGCAGGCTATGCAGCTTATCTTATTCTATAGTAGCATGCAATAGTGGGCTGTGAAGAGAAAGACGTCACTCAAGATGAATATTCCTCCATTAGCTACTCAAAAGACTTCTTGGAATTAACAGTGAATGGATGAGAGATATATTATCTTTCTCATGGGAGGATATTGTTCTTGATGACAAATCCCTGTAGTGAACAGGCAGCTGTCCAAATGTAGGATGAGCAGCTAAGTGAATCCCCCTGCAAGTGATCATTTGTGTCCTGATGGCAGACTAAAACCACCAAAGAGATAAGGAAGATTTGATTTTCTGATGTTGCCAAACTGGTTAAGTCCAACAATTTGAGTGTAAGCCTCTGAATGGCAGAAAACACTTCTAATTAGACACAAAAGAAAATGAAAAAGAAGAAAAAAAAAGCATTTTGCTCAAGAGGGAATTGCATATTTTTGTTTGGGAACAGTCGCCTTGTAATACAATATCTCTCACATGATAATTGGCCATTCCACAAGCTATAATTAAATATTCATGTAATTAGGTAATTGATTGATTAGTGCAGGTGTATAAGAGGGCAAAGGTTCAGCAGTTAATTGGTCCTCAGCTCCGGAGATAATTGGCATGCATGAAATTAAGGTCTATCCACAGGAAAACCTTTCATCACTTTATGATCTTTTAGCCTTCACATAAACATGAGTGGAATTTGTGTCAAAAATTTACTTTCACTGATCACCTCACTGTCTAAGGACATTGGATCTGATTTAATATATACTTAAAAGACGATTAATGTTCAAAGCCGTCATGGACATTTTACTGACCCGTGTTTCATTGTGGACGGCGGTGAATTACAATCATGAACCATGATAATTGCCCACACTGTACATTTAGGAGTGTTTGATTTGATGTGGCATATACAGTAGATAATGTTTTATAAAGAAACAACACCATAAAAAGACAGTAGTGCAAGATTAGAGGACAATTATCAGGATTCAGGTCCTATATGATGCTGCATTGTCTGTCCCTGCTGAAAGACAAGATGCCATTTACATTTAAGGTCAACTGTTGTCTAATTTTAATGAATAATTCCTATTGTAAACATGTTCTGTGCCACAGTAGAGCACCTGTTAGGAGTTACAGTGAAAGGCATGGCTTCTGATTTTTTAGTTATTATATAATTGGGCTCGTTTGTAAATTCAGTTATAAGCAAATAACATTCATTTACATTCAGGTTAAGTTGGTCAATTTAAAGAAACCAAATGCAGGGAATCAGACTTTACTTTTCAAGCTGAATCGAGGTACAACTGTTTACTTTGTGTTAAAATAAATAGTGAAAGATCACATTTTGTAACTGTCATAACTGTCTATATTTTATCTAACACCCAGATGTATTCAGTTTACTATCATGTGAAAAATGCTGCCAGTCCTCACAGGCTCTGGCTTGAGAAATGACTGAGAACATTTGTCCGTCCATCCGTCCATCGTCTGTTTATCTGAGATCGGGGGTGAGGAGATTTGTCTCTAATCAAAAGAGATGCTAGTTTATTTCCTGTCACTCGTCAAACTGATGAATACATTAATTGCTCCAAATCTAATGTTCATGAATCTGTCAAAATCAAGTTTCCACTTTTTTGTAACTTGTGGAATTTTGTATTACACAAAAAAAGGTGCAGTGAAAATCATGCCTCCCACTGATCAAGGTTCAGATGAAACACCTCTTATCCTGCAGTGTTAAGAATGAAAGCCAAATAAAGGTGAAGTTAACATGTCCAATTCAGTGTGGATGCAAGCATGCTTAGTTTTTGCTTTTGATTTGTGGGACTGAAGAAATTGTAACGCGGTGTGATCACTACACAGCCCTCGCTGCCTATTATTCTGTTCACAGACACTGCATTTCAGATAAGAGTCTGACAAATTTCACATCTAACCTTATCATCATTTGTGCCTCCTTCCCCTTCTTTCTTGGTTTCCGTTCTGCAGTTCTCCCCGTCTCTTGCAAAGATTAGGCGATAGCGAACAGCCATTGTTTTCGGGGTGGGGGTCTTTGAGAGCTTCGTTTAAAGGCTGCTGCAGCTCACTTGTAAGGAGGAGATGCTTATTTTATCCATTTAAAGGCTAAAATGTTACACATCATGAATCCAATTTTCTCTGCCTTTTCTCTCTCTGAAGGCAGGGATTAAAGCCGAGCTGTCAACTGGCACGCCACAGTATCTACAATCTCCCGGCTTTTAATTTAGCATTAGACTCAGTAAGCAACAAAAAAAAGAAAGAAAGAAAACAAGCAGTTCCAATTAAATAGGTAAGTCACTGCTGTGGGTTTACATCAACCTCTTCAGGGTAGAAAAGGCCAATCATGATCGTTTAAAAGAATCAGTGCAGAAGTGTGCTCTGTAAGTAATTGCCATTGACTTGAAGGTAGAAGTAGTCTCGTATTTTCTCTTCAGAAGTTAGATTTTTCTGATCTGGGAATTTTTCAACTTATATTGTGTTGTGTTGAATTCTATTTTTAAAGTTACTTAAGTTAAACTAACTTCATTGTCTAAATGGCTTTTTATTCCTGACTAAATTCAGTGCTTAAAATGTCGACTAGGTTTTTTTTTAAAAAATAAATAAAAAATGCTTTCTCTCATTACTGGACCCCCTAGCTTTAAACTCCACTGGATTTGATTGGAGTTTTATTGAATAATGCAAGGTAAAAGGCGCTTTTAAAGGAGACCCATTCCTCTCGGTCTCTCTTAGGGAAACTCCTCTCTCTCAGAAGAACAGTCTTGCTGTCTCTGGCAACGAACTAATGGCTGCTTCTAGTGGGCTTATTTGGGTTTAATGTGCCATAATGAGGTTAGGTAATTGGGTTTAGGTCAAGTTGTAAAACAGCTTCAGAGGAGGCAGAGATGAGAAGATCATGTAAATGAGTGGTGTTAGATCGCGGCACGCTCACAACCGGTGGCTACTCGAAGACTCCTTGACGCAGGTATTATACAAGCGGAAGCTCATTCCACCTATCCTCTTCTCCAAATGGTTACACTAACCTTAAGCCAGCCAGGAACATCAATTAAGAAAACACTCATACAAGTGCTAAGTGGTCTTAGGAGAAATGCCTCCACATTAATGCCATCGTTACTTTATCACTCACTCCTGTCTTCCTCCATGTCCATTGTCCTCTCCCATCCTTGTAAATATCAAATCATGTATCATATATTATTTAAGAGCAGGGAAGTTAATTAACATGTTTAAAAAATGTGCCATCCCCTCAGCAATTTGGAGCCAATTATTAAAATTTGTTAAAAGGCATGACTAATTAAAGAGGATATTTAAATGGGATTGAATTTTAATGCTTTTTTTTTTTTTTTCCCTCCCTCCTTATTACCTTTGTGGCAGGGCTGAGATGAGAGGATGTTAAGATTAGATATTCTCTCACTAATTAAGACCACAGATCCCCTGGGAAGAGAGAATAAGAGGCTGCTCATTCTCTCCCTTCACACTCTCTAGCCTCCCTTCCTCCCTCCTTCCCTCCACTGTGGCCCTTCGTCCCTCCCCGGTAGTGCGGGACCACCGGGGCCTGGAGGAGAGACACAGCTGGGATTAGCGACGAACTCAGGATGGGATGCGACGTCATTCCTTCACCTCTCCTTCTCCTTGGCTCTCGTCTCCCATCCATTGCTCCCCATGGGGCCCGCCGATGACACATTAACCTTTGAGGCTGTCACGGCCATGAGGAAAGAGATTCTCACATTACAATTAACTTTGTTCCTTTAATTAAACACATGAATGTGCCAATGAACGCGGCCACGCGACGCCTCAGAATAGAGGAGCTATAATAGAGTTTCTGAGAAATTATTAGAGGCAATCGGCAATGTCTTTTCAATTGTGATGGCATAAGTGCCACAACTGCACATCAACCAATAGGTCATCACTAACTTGTGAATGATTATGTCACTCAGTTAACAGGCAACCAGAGGATGGAAAAAATGGAAAAGGTTGAAGGCAATACTCTGCCAGTGCTTTTTTTTTTTACTGTGATCACCGTAGCAACAAGAACATACAATGACATGGTTTGGTATTTCCTAAAATCTAGCATTTACATTTTTGATGCTTTTGTATTTGGAACTGCAAATAATGTTTAGTCGGAAACCATAGGCAGGTACCTTTTGTTTACAGGGGTGAGTCAAAGGTCGCCACTGGGGATTGTTAACTGGGAGACAAATACCAGGATTTAGTGTCACGAAGGAGTAAAACTTTTTTTTTTTTTTTTTTTGTTACTGAAAAACTGAGTCCTAATATTTCTGAAAGAGTATGATCTATATTACAACTTTTCATCTGTGTAATGTCTGAATCTGAATATTGTAATAGCAAAATTCTGCTTTTACTGTATTTGATAATAGAATTCTATTTGTTTTTTTTGTGTGTGTGGTGGGGTGGGGGTGAGGACCAGTCAGCCCCCCACACACACACACACACACACACACACCACCCTTCTCTTCCCCTCCTTCTATTCTCTCCCATGCCTGTGAGTCACTTCCATGGACCATTTCAGGGGAAGGGGAGGGAAAAGGCAAATAAACAAGATCTCTTTCCAAAGTTTATGTTCTCAAAGGGAACCAAATGAGGGGGCAGCAGGCGAGGGGATGTGGGGGGTCTGTGGCCAGCAATTGAAAACTGTTACCCTTACCCGGAGAGATCTGTGTACACTACTTGCAAAGTCAAACAAATAGATCCAGGGTGCAGGTTTACGTGTGTGTTTGTGTGACTGCCCCGTAAACCTCCCTGCCTGTCATCTTCAATCACTGTTCTCTGTTTCTGATCAGACCTCTCCCTCTCTCTCTCTTTACATGTGTGTGTCTGTGTGCAACCGTGTGTGTGTGTGTTTTTCTGTCTTTGTGCATATTTCCCACGTGGGTGCCAGGCCTGGATCCAGAGAAGCACTTAGGAAAACCTCTGGCTGACATGGAGCCCTATCTGAAACAGGTCACTGACTGTTAGATACTCCTCACTGAAGTGCTTCCATGTATAATTTTTTTTAATTTTACATATCGGAAGAAAATCAGTAACACTAGCTATATTCATGTACTCTTTTGTATTTTGTGATTATTCAAATTTGTGTAAGCTGGAAGACTTTCTTTGTAAAGAGAATAAAGTATCATAAAGAAAGACACTCCACAATTAATTACCTATTACTATTATTTAACTAGTTGTGTTTAAATGTAATTAAAACATCTAACTGTATGTGAATGTTATTTTTTACTGATTAGCTCTCACAGAAGTATGGAGTCCATATATGTGGAGAAGGAGGTGAATATGAAACTTTCACCCTTGACTGTCCTCTCTTCAAAAAGAAGATTGTTATGTAAGTAAAACACAATCAACTCAGAAATGCTGTTCTTAGATACACTTTTTTTTTACACATTTGCTTTGCAGCGTTGTTGTCAGTCCATAGAAGGTTGGTTTTTTTTTCTCTTCTTTGTGTGCGTTTGTGCAGTGATGCAGCAGAGACGGTGATCCACTCAGCAGATGCCTTTGCTCCAGTTGGCTACTTGCGCTTCACAGAGATGCACACCGAGAATAAAGACAGTGTGAGTCAAGCTTCTGAAGGAATCCATGAGTACACGTAACTCGTTCCACAAGTAAGATCAATGCTGTTCGAAGCGCAATCGATAATTTTACAACAAAAGTTTGAGCGGCTTTTGGGGTTGATTGCTCTGAAACCACTTGGAGGGCAAAACAAATACAAGAACAAAACCCTTTGGTGTCTGATAACTTTGTTGAGGAGAGGAGAAACACAGCACTTTAGGGGAGAGTTCAGATCAACCTCCACGGGGCCAATCTCTCTCCCGCACTCTGTTGCTCTGGGTCTCTCCCTTCATCCCTCGCACTTTCTCCTCTAGCCCCACATGGCCTACTTTGACGTCTGCAATATTCACTGCAGCCTGAAACCAGGCCCAGCTTAATAAACATGTCCGCTCACATTAAGGCACTTTGCATTCAGGTAGCTGGCTTAGCAGACCCAAGCAGGGGTTGCAGAGACTCAGTGGGAAATGTGTATTAGAAGGAGCTGAATGAGGCTTCACAGACTAGAACGGTGTCACCATGAAATATTCTACTTCACTTGCAAGGACAGAAAACTTAAATTACGGTTAAAACACTTTGTTGGATTGATGTGTTGTTTTAAATGACTGAGGTGACGCTAAAATGTATAACGGTACGCTATAGTGATCAGAGTGTCACCATGTCATTCTCATATCATACAATATTGTGTTTTGTATAAGTGTGAGGGAGTGTGTTTGCAGTCATGTGTGTTTGTGTGTGTGTATTGGTTGGGGGCTGGGACTGTTATGGACAAAAAAAACATACCCCCATCCCACAACCTTCATGACCCTGCAGCCTCTCTCCCTACAGCTATATATTTTTTCACTCCCTAGATTTCTGGTGGAAGAGCAGGGAGATCTGTGAGGGGTGGCGTGGTGAGGGTGGGGGCAGGCGACCAGGGAAGAACCTGCCCTGGTTCGGCCTTCTGAAGCTCTTCTTGTCAGGGTGACAGATCTGCGGTGACATCAGCACTAGAGGAAACTACACCAGGCTCAGGGGGTGGGGATGGACCGCCATCATTTGCCCCTCCGTTAATGCTACTCAAGCTATTTTCCTGCTGGCCAGGAGAGAGGGGCTGAAGTGTAATTAATTTGATTATCATATGGGCTAATGCGGTTGACAGCAGATGGGGGGGGTGGTGGATGAATGAGCGTTGGGTGCAGCAAGAGGGGCTTTTGAGGAAATATGAAATATATATTTAAATGTGTGACACCCTTCAGGATTTGGCAGGTAATATGTATGCCTTAGAGAATAGTCGTCATTTGTTATTTAAAGAAGTAGCAGAGTGTGGTGTAAGGGAGAAGGAGAAAAAAGAAAAAAAACCCAGGTGAAATCCAAATCATGTGTCTTGAGTTTTGACTGACAGCCGGCATGATTGAATCTGCGATATCAGAACACACCACTCTCCGGTCGCCTGAACCGCGAATATGTTTGCATAGTTGTTTCATATTCATTCACCTTGAAGATATATGTGTCTGGGCCCTTGTCATGAAAGAATGACAAAACACGGCCCGCGCGGTGGGGTATTTGAAAAGGTTGGCTAATTATACAGCATTTTGTCTGTCTATGCAAAAGGCTCAGTGCTCTTTGGTGGGCATTTGGCCTGATGTATTCCCTGTGGTGCCTTATCGTAGGATGCGGTGGCGAGAGCTTTGCCCCATGGTAGTTGTCCTTGCCAGAATGCCATTGACAAGATGACTGAGGAGGTGGAATATGCTGATCAAGCTGAAGACAACAAGCAAGAATTTACATCAAGTGGTGACCTTAGTTGTCAGCAGGGCCACGGTGAGATTCATTTATTGTGATGCATGCTCGAGTGTGCATGTTGTGTAGTGTGTGCGCCTGCATGTATGGGTGTGTCAGATGATATGTGTGTGTGTGTGTGTGTGTGTGTGTGTGGAATGCTCCCTGAATGTGTGTCACGCGGCTGGCTTGATGATGCTTGCATTTTTGAGTGATTGTTTGATAAGAGCTGTCGCTTTAAAAGTGTATTTGTGTCAGACTCTGAATTTGTCTCCCCTTTGACATTTACCACCTATTCATGAGTTCACTCTTATATAGTATGTGTCGTCCTGGTTATAAATGAAGACAAATATGATATGATATGTTTATTTTTTGGCTGGTGGGCTACAATGAGAAGGTCTTCAGTCATAATCTTAGACCCAATGTGGCCCTTCTGGAGTTTGAATGTTCCCCTGTGTTCGTGTGGCTAATTCCCTGTGCCCTGCCTTCCTCCCACTGTCCAAAAACATGCAGATTGGTTTTAGTTTGATTGAAGACTGTTATGGTATAGGTATATGGCATAGATAATTGATGGATGGATGAATGTATTTTTTGTGTATCCTGAAAACCCAATTTATCACATCTCTTTCCACAGATCTCCCTCCGTCCTGCTCACCTAGAAGCTCCACGGGCTATCAGTGGCTCAGTGGCATCAATGGCCTACAGAGCCAAGTCCCTGGAGTCCAAGGCCAAACGTCCGCAGCTTTCACAGAGTTGCAAAGTAAGGAGAAAGTGTGAGAGAGAAAGTACAAGAGATTAAACACTTACCTGTGTATGAAAATGTAGTGTACCAGAACTGCGGAGATGCCTTTTCAAATGTCTCTACATTCAGGAAAAACACAAAGATCAATTTTTTTTGTTTGCCCCTCTGAAATTGCTGAAGACAAAAGCACGCAGAACGACACACACACACACACACACACGTGTGCATAAACAGAGCTGTAATATGTCTCTTTTTTTGATCAAATAATAAAAAAAAAATCAGATTTGATCAAAGGGAGGTGATATAGAATTCCTTTGTCCAGGGGTGATTTAAGCACCTCTGTGTAACACGGCGCTACATTATTCTAGCCCTAAAAAAACCAATACGGAGAATCAGATTGGAAAATCTTCCTGGTCCTTTGGGTGTCTTTGTTTCTCCTTGCTTTTTTAGCTAAACACATGAGGGGGTGTGGCGAAACTTAAAAAGTCGCTCCATATTGAACAATGCCTGTCAACCCCAGCAGGCAAAACCCTGTGTGTCAGAGGCTCCATCTGTCACAAGAATGGCTGAGTTGGCCACCAAACAAGGACAAGAATTTTAACCCAAACCAGGCGTCTTTTTAAAAAAAAGAAACACTCACACACATACATACTGTGAATCATGTTGGGTGGGGTATCACTGTTGCCCTGCAGATGTTTAAAAGTGCGTGCTTTTGCAGCGTATCTCAGTCTTTTTTGATGGAGAAAGAGGAGCGAAAGATGAAAAGCATATTTAATGTTTATGGTGGTGCTCAGCTGAACAGCCTTCACAGTGCAGAGACAATATTAAACAAGTTAATATTTAATGAACAACCTCTTTGTATGAAGTAGTCTGAGACGCTGATGTTGGCAAAGGAAAAACAAACTTGAAGCCCTTTCAAATGATTGTAGGGAGAACTGCTTGGAGCCCTTTTTTTTTGGTGTGTTTGGACCCAAAGCTTGCAGTGTGCACACACATAGTTCAAGACTTTAAAAAGAGGGGACAGACACCACCACTATTTCAAAGCAGTCTCAATGGATTCAGTGTCCTTAAAATGTCAACATCAACGGTGATAATGTGCAAATGACTATTAAAATGATTGTCAATATTTGCAGGTGCACAGCAGCTGTAGGCTTGGCAGTTTAATGTGATCCCAAACTGCTCCTAAATATACAAAACAACCCCCTCAACAAATATCTGTACACTAACTGTGATTGCAGGAGTATTTGTCCAATGTAATTTTATCAAATGAATAATAAATAAACTTAGAAGTTGGTAGGTTTATTCAGGGAAAACAATAATTTAGTATCAGAAGGTCCAGTTGAGTCAAACCGTTACAGTTACATGGTCTGTAGTGGGCCACAAACATACACATTTTCTCACACCCAAAATTTTAAATTTCCGCTTTTATGGTTAGTTTTCCTAAAATGTTGAAGAAGACATATTGTGTTTCTAATGTGTTGGACGTTATATTCAGCGTGTTGCTTTTTGCTCAGGTCAGTTGGACAGCAGAGGTTGGACGATGAAGGACATTATCCTAGTCCACCTGTATGTAAGCAGTATGGAAGACTTTGGTCCAGTCAACACTGTTTATAAAAAACACTTTGGCATAAACCCTCCCGCAAGGTAAAGGTGGAAAACAACACATACACACACACACTATGCGTCTGTATGGCTATGTCCGTCTTAAAAAAGCCTTAAAAAGCATTTCACCCTTTCATTTCATATTCCACCCTCGTCTTGTAGGGTGTGTGTCCAGGCCACTTTGCCTGCCGGTCTGCTGCTGCAGATGGACTGTCTACTCCATGACTGGACTGAGCCCCCACAGGAAGGCTGCTTCCACCAGAGAGAGGCCATGCATGTCCAGAGCCTGTCCCACTGGGCCCCGGCCAACATTGGGCCTTACAGCCAGAGCGTCAGGGTAAGACTCCATGGTCCACAACAGGGGGAACTGACGGGTACATTTCTGACAGGTTTTATTCGATGGCATTGGGTATTATATTTAATGGAGTCATTTTTGTGAGGTTGCAACTATTACTTTTCCGTCACGGGATTAAATGATTATTTGGTTTTGGCATTAACTAATTTATACAGTAGGTACATTTCCATCCACATGTTTTCTTGCACTTTGTGCAAATAAAAATATAATTTGTGGAAGAAGCAGAGGACTGGAGGAATACCAGAGATTATAGCGAATGATAAATATCTCTAGGAATTCTTATGACGCAAACTGAACTCTCTAAGATTCCGTGCAGTGGTTTGGTGTGTGTCTGCGTTTCTTTCTGTTGTTGTATAACGGCATGCATGCATGCAGATGGACGTGATTGTTCTGTGTGATAGTTTGTTCGCGTTACTACTTTTGTGTGTGCATGTAAATATGGATCCACATTATAGTGGGCAGTATGTAACCAATTTTTTGCACTTGTTTGTAAAGCCACGACTCCAACTTCTTTCATATTGTTTAAAACCCCGAAAGAATGTGGAATTCAAAGGCAGAGCAGAGGAAGTGTGGGCCGCGGTTGCACGGTTGGCTTGGTGTTTTGTTTATCCAGTGTGTATTGTATGGGATTACGCTTGTCAAGGTACTGTCAACAAGGATAGTGTCCATCTCCTCCGCACTGTCCTTGATCCTGCAGCCAAATCCTTCTATGAGTGAGAACATGTGTGGATTAGCCATTTGTTTCGAGCTTGACGGCATATCTCACCAGTGTGTCACTGAAGCTCAGAAGATCTTGTGCAGTTTAGATTCCTGGGACGTACCCTACAGAGTCAGGTTTGCTTTTAACGTGCCAGCAGTGTTTGATTTCCCCAATAGAGTCTCATTGAGACATGAAATTAAAGTCAGCTGTGGGCATGTGCTATTGCATCTGGAAAACACTCTAATCTCTCATCCCTCTAATGATCATTCATATCCAAAGTAATTTGGGAAAACAACGAGAGGGGGCTTTCTTGCTCAGAGCAGTGCACAGCATTTCATATGACCCCGTCATCTCTCAGTGTGTGTTCTCCACCACGCTACAATGACTTAATTTGATCAAAAATGTATTAACAACTCGTCACTGCAGCCAGAGATTTTTACATATTGATACAATTACCCCCTTGCTGTGAGCGAGCACACGGTGCCACCACTCCTCTCACCATTACTACGTTGCCTCAGTCCTAATGACAATTTTCCTTGGTGACTGTTGCCATGTGACACCCTGGCGCCCCTCCCCGACAACAACAGGGACTGAAAAACTGCTGTTTGAGACCAAATAACCTGAAGCCTACCAAATACACAGTCTGTGGACGAGAATAACTAATTAAAAGAGGCAAAGAGTGGAACGTGTAATAATTAAATCTTCTGTGAATAACTTTGGGGTTTTTGGTTGTTGGTCATAGCATTTGTGTGTGTACAGTGGCAGTGCAGGGTCACTTGTGTAACTTTTCATGGGTTCTTCTTTGTGTTGTTTACGAGCACAGTGTTGCCGTTACTGAATCACAGAATCCTGTGTGCAGCAGGGGAATATAACTGGGCAGCGTGAGATCAAAACACTACTATACTAAGAAATACAGAGCGAGTCATGTAGCACTGATATATAAGCTGATATTTAAATGTTATGCACTGCAACTTTAAAGGATGAATTAGAGGAGGTTTCATGATTACTTCTTAAAGGGGGATTTCAGATGGGAAGAGGAAATAACTGGCAATTGATGGCGCTCTGTATCTTGGTAAGAGGTAGACTGAGTTACTAGGCCGATATTTGTTATTTTTTAATAATTGGTGAATCAGTGAATAATTAGTCATTAATGGGTCTGTTATTACACATTTTTGTTTGAATCATTTTGTGTATCATTTGTAATTATAAACATTATTATAGTTTATCAGATGGAGGAAGAATCAGTCCAAGAATATCTGCATCATGGTTTCCATCGCTTGCATCATTGACTTCAGTAATGCATGATGCATTACCTTCTTGTTTGTTAATGAGATAAAACATGGTGTGTGGTACCTGTACGTATCGTATAGCTGTATATTGATTAATGTCTCTTCCTGTTGTAAACAGTGTATTCATTTGGACGAGTGTCCAGTGTTTTTAAAGTGACCACGTGGCCACTGACGGGACTTGGCACGTTGGTCCTGCGGTATTCGACCGCGATCGTTGTCCACAGTGAAGCGTTGTCGTGGTGAAGGCGGGGAGATGCAGTAGCATTAGAGATTGGCAAGCGATGGATGCTGGATCTTCACATTCATTCCATCTGTTCATCTACTTTCTGTCTGGCTTGTCATGTCTCTCGGCTTCACCTCTCGGGAATGGCAAGCTGACTGAATGTCAACTTGGCCTGGCAGACTGACAGATTCAAATCTGACTTGGTTTAAAGAATGATTTACCCTTTATAATGTCAAATCTGAATGTCCTCTTGGTGCATTTAATGTTAATGTATAATGTGGTGGTGGTTCAGATAAAACACAAGCTGGACTTTCTTGTTGAATCAAAGTTTTTGCGACTCATTGTTTTGTTTTGTTAGTTATATTTCAGTTGGATCTTATGCAAATTTCTCGTATTATTTTAAACAAGTATCCTAATCGAATTGAGGCATAAAAATGTCACTCTTTTATTGCGTTAATAATTTTATTAAAAAATTCCCTTAGGTATCCTGTTGCTTTTGTCGTTGCACAAATATTGAAACAAATTATAATGCTGTGCTTTTAAAGGACATAAAAGTTTTTTGGCAGTTGTTTTTCAGAAGAAGCTTTTAAACAATTCAGTTTTATTTGCATAATTGCAAAATAAAAGAGTATAATAATGAAAAAAAGAGTGTCAGCCAGTTTCTGTAGCAGCAAAGTCTTGCATTTTTACAAAGAAATCCATTTGTTCTAATAACAGATGATTACGCTTATTAGTTGCCAGGTGGAAAAAAATTGACCAATCAATTACAAAGTCAGAGTTAACAACTGGAGTAGGATTTCTTTCATCCACGTCTATTTGAATCGGCGCTACCTGCTCTTGTCATATTCCCTTTGGATTTTCATTTACAAATGCAAACACGATAGTCAAACCAAGTTTGAGTAGAGAGACTATCGGCTGAACGGTTGTGAAACATCTCCTCTTTCTTGTTAAGGTAAGTGGCTCACCCCTGGGATATTTGCCGGGAAATAATACTCACTTATCAGATTCTGTGTGCTCTGTTTGGGGAGCTGACTGCGCTCGCCTCGGGTTGCGGGTGAATGCTAACCCCTTGCTTCATTGCCCCTAATTGTGAGTGACAGTCAATATTGTGGAAGACTCGTCTTGCACTAGCCCCATGATAGGATTTGCATTGGATTTTGAAAATTGTCAAAGTGGACTGTGAGGTATCAGCGCAAAGTGGAGCTGACGTTGCCAATTAACATTAAAGGGGGTAGTGTACAGAGGGAGGGGGGTGCGAGAATTTGAATAATCTTCTTACAGGAGTCAAAATGTATGAAAACAATGAGTCAAACTTTGTCTGACCTTCTCGATGGAGAGTTCAGAGGTCAGGCTGAAGCGTAGTTCAGTCAGGCCACACATGGAGCGCCAAAGAGAGGGGACTGTTCATTTTAAGCTCCTTTATGATTCGGTGTTATATACATCATCACAGATGCTTTTTGAGCCTGCAATAAAAAAAAATCCCCAAACTAATTTGAAACTCCGCACAAAATATACATCTTTCAAAGTATCATCCCTCACCTGTCGTTTGAGGATAAATACCGCATTTTTGTAGGCGAACAACTAGTGCATGAGTTAATGAAGATAGCAGGCTCACCAGGCCGACGGCTCAATACGAGCGTGGCGGTGGAGAAAACAGAAATTTTAGTGACTAATAGGAGAAATGAAGCTAAGCACTTTAGTTTTATAGTTTGTTGTTCTCACGCAGAATGTTTCACTACTATAAAAGACCCAGCTTGCACAATTCAACACCCCCCACCACCTACCCCACCTCCACCACAACCACATCAAACACCTCCCCCCACTCCTCACCTCCCCAAACTTCCTCAGCCTCCATCTAGAGAATATATCTACCTCAATTACCACAGCAGAGTAATTAGCCAAAAAACTGTGTGTGTGCGTCTATCTACGCCCAGGGAAGTATTCATGCAGCACGAACAGATTAATTAGGACATTTAACTTCATTTCTAATACAACAAAATTAATCCCATAAAATATGAAGGATCTCGGAGGAGGTGCCTGTCAGCATCTGACGCCTCTCCCCTGTTTGCCATAATCTATTAAAACCTTGCTTTTATCTCACCTCTCCCTGTCATACTTTATGGATTTTTTCATAAACACGGCCCATACTTCATAAATGTCTCAATTTTCTAGTCTATTAACATTACTTTAAAAGCACTTGATAAAAGAGGCGGCCATGCGTGAAATAATGCACCAATAATACGAAATGCTGGAGGCTAGAACAGTAGGGGCGGCTCTCCGCCGCGCGTGCACTCAGACAATGCGAGGGACGTTATCAACTTTAATAAAAAGAACAAATGATCACTTCCAACGAAGGAGGAGGGAAGATGGGGCATGGGGAAGGGGGCGGGGCCAGGAGGAGAACAGTTGTTGAGTAATTGAGATGATGAAAAATTAGGTCTTGAAGGCTCAGCAGTGTGAGCAGTCATGAGACTGAAGGATTTTTAAATTACAGCGTTCCCCGGCACGTGTAGTTACTTGCTTGGAGTTGCAAAGGAGGATGTCAACACAGTTTTGTTTTTGTTTCATTTCACTGAAGGCTCAGCTCTAATAGGCTGGCTGTTTTCTTTCCTCAGTGCCCGAATCCTGTGCAAGTCGAGGCTTTTGTCTGGAGAGAGTCAGAAAGGTTTTTGACTGACAGTCAAGCTTCACCTCAGAGCCTTTCCCCCAGTGAGCTTTGATTCAGTTCCTGTCTCTGAAGATCACTGGAGTCTCTCTCTGTTGGCTTTTACTCATCCTACACAAACACTGGGGTCAACTGTCTTCACTTGAACCGGACACATGCGAAACACGCTGATCAAACCCTGGGAAGACCTTACCACAGTGGTATGTCGGCTGTATGCCCCGAGGCCAGGTCTTACTAAGACACACACACACACACCTGTGTGCTCATTGTGCTCGGCTCCGGCTGTATAAAAGGTCTGGTCGGGTCATTGAAATGAGTTGCAGCTGACTCACTGTAACACGCTCATAATTGACGGAACGGGCTCGTAGCATTCACGGCACATTCAGTGGCATGCAAATAGATAAAGACTTATGCAAAGACAAACAAATTGTGTTTACTCATTATCTCAAACCGCAGTGCGATTAACACCTAAACATTTGTTGACAAATATTTCCTCGAGTGCCAGGCCTGTAAAACCATGACGTGTGTGCGTAATACCTACCCGTCCAAGATGTGTGTCTGTGTTGACAAAAGGTCATAGCTCCCTTCTGTGACAGTGCATGTGTTGTTCAGTGTAGGCGTAGAAATCTTGCCTCACATATGTGCAAGGCCAAATTCAAACCACCTTTTTAATCTGATGAGTGGGCACTTTCATGGGAAGTGGTAGATGGCAGTAGCGGTAATTATGATCCTTCCAATGCTGTCCCACATGCCCTACTTCCCACCTTTCGCTCTTGTCACAACCGCATAGTAGGCTGACCTGCCATGGCAGTAGTCAAATTCAGGAGTCAATGCATTCTTTGTTACATTATCCTGCACGGCTGCTGCTGCTGCTGCTGCTGCTGCTGCTGCTGCTGCTGCTGCTGCTGCTGCTGCTGCTGCTGCTGCTGCTGCTGCTGCTGCTGCTGCTGCACCATGTGCACACAGGCTGGTATCAGCTTGTACCAGGCGAGGACAGGGGAAGGACTGGATCTGTCAGAGTGTATCGGCTCTCACGCGGTCGCCTACGCCGGTGCTTTGCATCTGCCCCGGCCCCTGCCACACTCCCACTCATTAATGGGGCCGGCCCTGACAACTGATCCTAATTGTCTTTGAACGGCTCTTCATGTATTATTGGTGCCTGACTGCCTTGGTTCACGTCAACAATCCATGGGAAGGAGACAGGAGTAGCCATATAGCAATCGTCCCACCCACTCATTCACATACGTGCATCAAATGTACACACAGACGTTATAAATTATACAGAATGATGTGCATATATTAGATGCACATAAATAAATAATTGCTAAATATATAAATAAATTTGTTTGCACTGTATGATATATGCGGCTTTGGTGTCTCTCATGAATGGCGTACATTATCAGTGTAAAAAAAAAACAAACCCAAACACATTTGTTGTCATGACTGTATGATCAATATGCTTTGTTTTATTTGTTGTTTTTTTGGAGTGAAAAAGCATGTGTGTGTGTGTGTGTGTGTTTGCTTCCCCTCTTGTCATGGGTTGATGAGTAGCGGAGGGGTGAGCGGTTCAGCGTAATCAAAGTGCCATCTGAAAAGCGTCACGTAAGGATCTCACCACAGCCGATATGTGCGAAGACGCTCGTGTTATTACAGTCGCAATCACAAACATTCAGTCAAAACACATCAATTATTTGTAGTCCCATGTGTGAATTATTACCCCCATATCCAACTGTTTACTCCCCATTTCACCCTTCCATTTGAGTCCTGATAAAGGAGAGAAAGGTTGGCTTGGCCTTTTATATGCAGAATGAAATAACTGAATACCAGATGCATAGATAAAAAGCATAGCGGCATGTCCTGTCCACTCCCATCACTGTCGCAGAGAGGAGAGATGTATGACCATTCCATTACTATGGTAACTAGCCACTATATTCAGAGCTGCCCGGATGTGTTTCTTCCCCGTGCAGTGACGAGAGGGCATAGCTGACAGGGCAGACACACACACACACACACACACACGTACACACACTAACACAAGTGCACACAAAAACACAGATCAGGAGAGTGTGGAAGATGCTTCTTCGGAAATATACACATGTGGCCCAAAAAACACAGTGTGGTGATATCCAAATCCAATTTATACAAATATGGAAACAAACAAACATTAAAGGAATTTAGTTTTTTTAAAAACAGCATTAAGTATTTATTTATCTTTGCTTTTGTTTTCAACAGCTTTTGCAGATTTGGGAAGCAACACTCATGTAATCCATAATCCCAAATTGCAGCCCTTCTTTTTTTAATCAGCCTATCAACACAATCCAACAAAATTGTCGAGCATTTTATCAGCACAACATTTTGTTTGTATTAAATAAATAAAGTAAAAAGATACATCGCCAACAAGCTAGCTTTATAAATCTAAACCACATCAGCCTGAGAGGTTGTTAGTAAAATAGTGTCACTGCATCACATCTCACCTGCTCTTCTGCACAACACTCATATATTTGTAGAAAACTGCTATTAGAGATCATTTCTTTTTATTATCATCATTATTATTGTTATTATTATTATTATTATTATTATTATTATTATTATTATTATTGTCTTATGTTTCCACAGTTGCATGGGTTGCGCACATGTAGTGTGACTACTGCATCCACATGCAACAGTGTGCTAGCGTTGCTCCTTGAGATTTTTCCTCCACAGATTCAGAGATTTTACTGTTGGCCACGAGCTTCACATACATTTCACATGAAGCAATTCTCCCGTGTAGTAACTTTTAACCTGGCTCATTCATTTTCCAAATGGCATTTTGTCACCAAACCATGCTTGTACTGAGGTAACACAACTGCTACAGATGAATAATATACAGCCTTCTGTTATTTGTATTATTATTATTTTTTTATTATTATTTAAACTGCAGATTCACTTCTGATATTCATTCATAATTGATATTATAGATTTATTATTTGAGGAAACATCTGGCCCCCATGAGTCATGGTAATGTAATGACGTTGATTTGTTCAACATAAGAGTTCATTCTTTATCATTTAGAGTACACAATATTTCTCCACATGTCATAATGTATTGCATTGATTTTGATGCACTGACAAAAAAAAAAGAAAGAAGGAGAAATTAATATTCACTTTATTTTTCAGTAGGGATTCAGTACATCTGCAGCTTATTGCTTTTTATCAGTTTGCCATAGTGAGCGTATCATCGCCTCTGGTATATATTTTCAATAAAATAACTTTAATGTGGATATAAACAAGTGTGTCACAGATAGACCAAATTCTTTTTCCAGACTTTTCTTTTTTTTTTTCTTATACTATTAATCTGTTTTTGACACATTTCAGGATATCAATAAAAGTGAAGTCAAACCTGCACAAACATTTTGTTTTGCCGGTTGTCATTTATTCCTATGCTTCCATACATAGGGATTTCAGGGATGGATTTTTTTATTTCTTTTTTTTGCAAGCAGAAAAGAAACCACAAAGAAAAGGCAAGATAAAATTCAAGGATATTGTTGATATTCTATGGTCTGAGTGGACTGTGAGTGCAGAGGTTTGCTCGTACTAGAAGTGCCCTTTTAATGCAGTCATACTGCCATCTGTTGAGGTGATTAGGAACTGCGTGTCCGTTTTGCTCATCTCTGCATTTTCTGTAACTGTACTACTGTCTTGTTCATTCTGTCTTTCAGTTTGTGTTTGTCTGCCTTTTATCTTGCCTTTTTTGGGAGTAGTGAACTATGTGTTGAGTTCATGTGTGTGTGTGTGTAAACAAAATGCTCCTCTCTGGATCAGCTGTTTCATGTCAGTAGGTCAGGTTCGTTTGTTTTAGACATTCTCTCTTGTCTAATCCAGACACTTATACTGTGGTCCAGACACGCTTCACTGAGGGTTACACTGTAATGTTTGGGCCACAGCATTTTTGTGCTGACATAATCATTTTGTGCCCAGGTTAAGTCAGTGCTTCTATCACCAGCCACACTAAGAGATGCCGCTTCAAATAAGAGAAGGAATGTGAAACGACAGTAGAGATGAGATGGTCGCAGCTGGAATGGGAGAAAGAGCGGGGGGCTCAGTGTTGCAGTTTCAGCATCATTCAGTCAGACAACATGCCCTTCAGCTGAAACAGCAAGACCCTCCCGATTCTTTCGAATTAGGGAGATTAGCGGGAAAGCGCATAATGCAGGATGATGGAATTTGTCATAATTTGCATTGTCCTGGAAAGATGCAGTTTGATAGAGCGATGCATGGAGGGGCTTGTCATGTCCCACGGGCAGGTCATAGAGGAAGCTTGGCAGAAATGATTTTTGCGATATGTGCATCAGTCGTAAAAAGCCTCACAACCAATTTGTCAAAAAATTGTGAGGTTGGGACAGTTGAAGGCAGAGGGGGCATTTCGCCCAACGCGAAGAAGAATAATAATAAAAAAAAAAGAAAAAAAGATGCCCCCTCCTTCACTCTCAATCCACAGCCCGACTCTGGTTTGGCACACTGTTCCCCAGCGGCAGACAATTTTATTAACATCCACTCTCTGAATATTTGTTGTTCGATTTCATCACATTTCTTCACTTTAACATCATTATGGCAACAGCAAATTAAGGCAAGAATAACACAACCGAAACACATACATTCTTTCAGTCATTTTTTTTTTTTTTTAATGATGGTGGGAAAATGTTTCTTCTTCTTCAATTTCTCATTTATTCAGATGTATCTCTGAGCGTCAGGCTCCCCTGACCTTGGTCGCAGTACTGAGCGGCAGCTCCTGACCAACATAAAGTTCATCAGAGCTGACGTGACAGTGTTACTCATCCACACGGTTCAGTGTCCATGCGATGGGTACGTTGAGGGCAGACATAAGGGGCACAAAAGGGAACTAGACATCCGCGTACAGAGGGTGGGGGTTGGGCAGCGGCCAGCGTCTCCACAAGTTGCCTCTGCAGTGGCTTGTGATAATTGTACAATCTGGAATATTCTGTTAAATTTCTCAGCATTATAGCCTGTGTCATGGACATATGCTTCTAGTTTATTTCCTGGGTAAATGTACAGTTTTAGACTTGAGAGAATGCGTTCAGAAATGCCCTGCGCTCGGCTTCCTTTGTGCACTTCATATGGCTATTTATGTCGCCGTTTAAGTAACACTGATTTTGCGTGACAGTTAAGCATACAAGGGTTAGGCTCAAACTGGAACACAAACAGGAAGAGAAAAAATGGGGATGGTGGGGGGGGGAGAGGGAGAGAGGAGGAAATAAAAAAAAGGCAAATATCTCCCTCCCGCTTCAAACGATGACTTAAATGAGGAGCCTAACGTGGGGAGAAATTCAGTAAAGGGGAGAGAGGCTGTGGTTCTCCTGGAAGGTTTGTATTTGTAAAAATGAGGTGTCAGAAGAGGCAGGATTTCCTCAGGGCGCAGCACAACATGAGCCCATCTCTTATCATTTCCCACTCGCAGACGTGATCTGCTTTGAATGCGCTAATGCCCAAAGAACCCCACAGACTTGAAGCCAGCGCGAGATGAAATCACGGCACACGTCCCTGACAAACTGCCATTCACCACACAAGGATTAGACAGACGTTGCACGTCAAATCCCCAACACAACGTAGGAATAATGTATGCACTTAAATACATTCAACAAAACTTCAACCTCAGTTTTTATTTTTTTTTGATCCCGACATTTTGAACTACTTTTAAGCTGTTTGCCAACCCTAAAATATTCAATAAAAGAAAGAAAATCACGAGATAGAAGTTTCGAAAATGTGTCACACAGTGAGAATGTTTCATAATGGATTAAAAGACAAAACGTGGGTTTCATTTTAATATAGTTTATTTATCAAATTAAGTTTTAGGTCGCACAGTGTGCACCAGCAGTGTCCTGGGTTCCAGCCTTGTGCCACTCACATACATCATGCTCCTTCTTATACTGTGTCTATATTTCTGTTCCTATTCATTTAAACTTTCAAATAAAGTCATCCTAGAGAGTTTTAGATGTGCGTTTGATACTGACTTTGTAAATACAGCATAGAACTGAAATGTCTTACATTTACAGGAAAAGTCTGACATGAGGGTCAGCAGTTGATCAATGTTTATGTGCACATTTTCAACAGACGTATACTTGCAGTTTGTTTTTCTATTTCTGATAATCTTATACACATTTGTGCTATTCTACAGGCTATGGACATTTTGAAAGAAAGATTACGCTTTGGTAATCTGATATAATGATATGTTTTAACCGTGAACAAATATGGCCTTTGAAATTTGTCGAAAAACAGTGAGAGATCAAAGTGTCTTTTTGAAACATTGCCTCTCTATCTCTATCAAGCCTTTGAAAACTTTTTTTTTTTTCTCATTCAGGGTAAAATATCAGCCTTTTCCAAACATAAATACTTATGTACTTACATAAAATACAAATTGACCTAAAATATACATATCATATCATATCATATCATATCATACAGCACTACTCTCAAGCAAACTGTTCAGGTTGCATCTCTGCATTTATGACTGAAGTACTTCAGAAGTGATAGAAGACAGAGAACGACTGAAACACCAAGTCAACGACCAAATGATAGAAATTAAATGAATTAGCCTGTGAATTAGCCGAAATGGTCCTACACCACACTGGGATGTCACTGTCACTGCACTTACGACAACACCAGAAGTTAATAGTGAACACTGGTGACAAATACCCGAATAATACAACATCAAATTTTAAAATGACAAAAATTAATGTGTGTAGAGGCTGTATCGACATACTCTACTGGATGTTGTACGTCAACGTCAATGATAGGGATGCACAATATCGATATCTGCAGATATTGGCTTTAAAATGTATTACTCGATATTGGCAAACGCACCAAGATCTGCCGATACAACCAAGGACTATAATAGTAAATACGCTGGATGTTGGTGCCCTCTGCAACTATTATTTACATTGGATATCAACAAAAACGTCACACCATGATTGGTATCGCACCGCGTGGCTTCCAACGCATAAGATTGTTGAAGTTGCGTATTCTGTAGGCAGCGTTAGTTTCTTTACAAAACTGGAGACACAAGAAGTGAGTGATGTCATCTTTTTGCTGGCTGACATTCTCCATCTGTTTGACAGAACCTGGTGCCTCTCTGCGGATTTATGCTGATTAGGCAGCAGGCAAAATGTTTTTTAGTTGTGCTCTTATAAATGTACACTCTTGCATCAATACTACTGTCCTTTACTATCTTGGGTAATACGTTGTAAGATTTCTTTTTTTATATAAATTCGTTCAGTGTATAAATTTAGTCATGATTTACCCAGGAATGCGGATGCTCAGCTCTGAGAAGTGTCGGAAGTGATTTCTTAAAAAGGCTATAAGAATCAGCTGTTGCAACAGCTGGCATGTGAGCTGTGATGTATAACTCAAGGAACCTAAGGTCCTTGAGATACACAAAGCTGCTGCGAGCACACAGTCTCTGCTAAAGGATGTAATTATCTAACCATTCAATGAATTCCAGGCTGTAAGCAGCATCCAGTTCCGAGTATAACTTTCTTGTTTTTCGTAGGTAAAACACAGCAAAGATAAATAAATACATTTATTTATTTTTTGGCTGTACGTCACGTGTGTGTATGTGGCAGGAAACGCCGTACACTCGTTGTAACCTCGGCTACATCATCACACAGCTCCTCGTGATGTCTGTAAAGAGTAACTACTGCTGCACAGACAGCAATGAAATGTTATCTCCTAATAAAAGTGGCAATGTCGCCTGCACCTCACAGAGGTTCACTAAATAAAATGAAACTCACCCTTTTCTGCTCAGACGCCAATATAAAAATGACTTCAATCAAGTCCGGCGCACTCTACGTTCACTCACGTACGACTCATTTAAAGGAGGCGATTTTATGGCGAAAAACGAAAAAGATTTGACAATAAGTCATGAGGAATCTCGAAGACTAAATGGGAATATAAAATATTGAAAAACTGTATTCAAGTTGGCATTTTATTTTAATTGTTAAACATCTGTAAATAACACATCACAAATACTAATGATATTGTGCAAGTAATCCTCACACCCTGTAGCCGATACTGTACTGACATTATCCCTTAAGCTTGGTTACATGTGTCCTTGCATGAGGGTAAGTTACACCATATTAATGTAACCCTTTCTTTTTCTTTTTTTTTTTACACATTTTGTATTATCATTTTCCTAGTTAAATTATGCATGAGGTCTCAATGGGGCGAAATGTGACCATTAGCATATCTGATGGGACCACTGGAGCAGTTTTCCACCCCGCTCCGTCCTTGGGACCAGGCAGGAAAGCCTGACTGTTCGTCAATACCAGGTCATTTTATCCATGGTAGGCCCCGTTCATTTGTACCATTCCGAGGCTCCGCTAATGACACTTGGAGACGTCCTCAGCGCGACGAGGGCCCAGAGGGCACCAACACCAATGTGAATATGGTCTAGCACTGTCTGGTCATCTGTGGGAGTGCTTTGACAAAAAAAGTGCAATTAGAAACACCTCAGACACACCAGCCTGAAATGAGACACCTTTAAGGGCTGGAAGCGAACACAGACAGGCGCTTCCTGAGTAGATTTACATATATGTTACTGTCTGCAGCTCGCTGAGATGGACAGAGAATGTCTTTGAGGTTGGTGACCTTTCGGCACGTCATTGGGTTTATTAGAAAACCGATGGTGTTTTAGCCAGGAAATAAAGGTCGATAAAGGTAGAACCCGGTTTTAGTATATAAATAGACAGTGTGCATGTTATTTCCTCGGTTGTTGGGCTAATTAGTAAAATAACATTTTTGAAGACGCTGGCAGTCGGTTTTATGACAGAGAAACGGTGTGAAAACTCATTTATTGGTATTGTTATAAATCTTTTAGATATTTCTTACAGTTTTCATGTGAAATCAGTGGTTGGTTTTCTTTTGAAATAATAAAAATTAAATTTAAATCATGTAGAAAGGAAGAATGAACACCTATTAGACCTATTGTCTTACATCAAATATTTATATTGCGATATTGCTTTGATAATCAAAATTATTATGTTAAATTGTATTATGAGACAATTTTGATCAGTTAACTTCAAATGATAAAATGGATTATTTTCATCTTTTTTATAATTTCGAAAGTATGGCAGCAAATATAAGATACAGTAGAACACCAACGATGACATGCAGTATTGATTCACTGTGAAATGTGTAAGGAAGTGAATCTTCCCTTTTCTCTGTGGGCCATTTAGACTGCTAAGGTTAGCATTTGAAAAATACTTACCTTGTTATAGAAAGTTTGATGTCATATGCAGTTGTTTGACCCTTATGAATATTAAAGGATTCCATCTCCAGCCCATTAAAAATGCATGTGGCATTGTGGTTGTTGATCACGTTTAGAACGCCCATGCAAATTGGACTGTCTTTCCTGTCAGGGCCTAAGATGAATAATGTAGTTGTGTTGTATATTCAGGGACACACCATTGACAGTCAATTAACAAGTTTGATTGGTGTGTGAACTCATTCTTTTGAACTGTTAATTTTATGTAAATAGTATTCGCTCTCCCCTCTCCACCACTTTCTCTTCCCCACATCCAGGTTCACTACAGAAGGATGTGCCTCCACCACCGCAAACCCCCAAATTCCCAATTCCACCTCCCACTAAGAGTAACCAGAGTGGCGTCCTTAATAATTGATCATCACACACCTGCTTGGTAGAAGCTGCGGGAGTCTGCTTTTAACAGTCAAGGGGCCCCGTGCTCGCCCCTTTTGATATTCAAATCTACAAATGGTAGCCAACCTTTATGAATTCAAATTGGAGGTAGCTCTTTTCATTGGAACACGCCTGTTAGAAGATGATGGCCGTCCTTCCAACCTGATAGAGCGCCGTCTTTGTTGGAGTGGATTTGATGGCATTTGATGGCTCATAAATGGAATGCCAATGACAATTTGTTGTCGGTGTGTAGGAATCTGGCCTTTGTGTGAGGCAGACCTAGTAACAGATCATGCTCACAGGTAAATGATCCAGCGATTGATCCAACTGCTTTAAAGCAGCGAGGGCCTTAACTCGTCCCTTTCTTCCTCCTCACCCACTCATACCTTTCTTTGCCTTGCCTTCGCTCCATCCCGTGACCAAGAGGAAAGGAATTTGGCTCATAAACTGAAGGTTGCTGGTTCGATCAAGTGCTGGGGTGCCCCTGTGCAAGACACCCAATCCCACATTGCTCCCCGGCAGTGCTGCAGCAGACATATTCGCTATTACTAATTGGCATGTGTGCAAATATTACTAACTCTTTTATTCTAACTATCTTGTGCCGCACACTGTCCCAGTGATTTGGAGCAATAGAGATGGAAACCGGAAATTTTACCAAGCCCAAAAAACCCTTGACCCAAAAAACCCTTGTCATCCGTCTTACCATTTTGTAACTAGCACCTTTTCTGCTTCTGTCCCATCAGACACGGATTTAACTCAGTTCAACTTCAACTTTCAAATGAGTTCTTTCCCACTCTGAGAGGCGTTGTCAAAAAATACCATTTCAGGTCCCCTAAAACGCCGTCTCCGTGTGGATGGAACACCTCTCCGACAAAAAAAACCCCAAAACGTATTCATCTGAACCGGCCCTTTAGCCTGTCACCACCTGTGCAGGGTTTAATAACACGATTCTCTTTTGAAGTTAGAGGAACAAAGGATTGTTTGAGGGGAAAAAGTTTGTTTAAGCAGAAGCTACATCTTAACCAACACCTTCATTTCCACTTTGACCCCCCGCTAATCTCACTGTGAAACACGATACTCCGCACTGTGCCTTTTGCTAATTAGCAAAGTGTCTCGTCTCGAGCCGTGTATCAATTGATTCTGGCCTCACTGCGGCTCCCTGGACATCTGCATGTGCTCCAGGGTCCCTGCATAGGCCAGCAATTATCAACATGTATCAACAGCATCTATTTGCATTGACCGGCAGCTAGCGTCCAGCGCTATAATGCCATTCAAGCTCACACACTGATGAGCTACAAGGTCTCTAAAGACTTGACCTCCCTTAATGTCACTCCTCATCCTAACTCGCCTCTCTGCATTAAACAGATAGATTTCCCCCCCCCCAAGTTTGATTATTCAAGGAGCTGGAGGTATTTAACAGAGAATTGAGCTTATTATCACATGCTTAATTATCCTCATAAATAACAGTGGTGCCACAGAGATGCATTCGCAGGCTTCTCGCTGAATACCTGCTCATTTTATAACTGTGAAATGAAAATTGTTGGTGATAAGATGCCGAAAAGTGGGAGAGGTGGAAGTTGATAATTAATGCACTGCTACTCAAACATGTACTTATAATTAATGTTAATTTGATTATCGCACCTCACTGATGAATATTGTACTTTTTTTTTTATATTATTTTGAAACTCATCCATTCATTTCATCCAAGGCTGAATGGAGAGCATTTGTCATTTAGTTTGAGCGCTGTGCCGCATCATCAAGGCTCGATCTTGTTTTTTTGAGTTAAACATGCGCTGTGTTTTTCTCTCTGTGTTGTCCCTCTCAGGTTAATGAGTCGGTTTTCTGTGCGGGCCAAATTGCTTTGGTCCCATGCACCCTGCAGTTGGTGAAGGCAGGCACCAGGACGCAGGCCCGCGTGTCCTTCAGCCACGTGAAGAAGGTCCTGGAGGCTGTGATCAGTGGCTTGACTGTGGCTCATGTTCTCCAGGCTCACTGCTACGCCACAAAACACCAAGACATCCCAGTCATCAGAGCCGTCTGGCAGAGCATGCTGAGGGAGGACGAGGAAGAGGAGGTCAGTCGGTGTGGATTGAGATTTTTGTTTATGAAAATGATGCTTGGTTTAAGAAGAAAACGTTGAGGAAATAATGATCGTACACATTATATGATAGTCCACGCACAGAGAATGAACACGCGTTTAATGGATTAAAAGACGGTGGCATCCATGCTTCAATGAAAAAGTAAAGGAAGAGAGTAAGTTTTTAGTGAGGCCTTTCAGATTTGTGTCATTGTGAAATAAGGGAAAGTTCTTTGCCCTTTTCTCCCCCCTTGAGACTCGAGCCTCCGCGACTGATATTTACCAGTGAGTTTGCTCATGAAAAGTTGATGATATGGGAAACGCTGGTGTCTTTGATAATGTGGAGCTTGGCACAGAGGCAGATGTCTTCCTCAGAGCCTCCCTAATCCTTTGCCCCCACACACCGTTTTGGAGCAACGTTCAACTCTCCAAGCAGCTTATCCCCCTCCCCACCCCTCGTTCCTGCCACCTCCCTCCATTCCACTGCCCCAGCTTACAACCCCGGCTTCCATAAGTCTTACAGGGCACCAGTTTCCCCCTGGCAGCCCTTCTCCTCCCACAGTAATCTGTCTCGCCATGGGAATAGGGCCTGCGGGAAAACGGCAGGAGCCCACCCCCAGTATGTGGCTCTGTGCGGCGGTGAACTGAGTTAAAAACTCTCGTAGATGTCAACTTTGTGTCACATTCTCAAAAGTGTATGAAATTCAAAATGAGACATATTAATACCAGCAATCATATTTGTGGAAGCTTTCGCTATTCATTTAAATAACTAAACTACAGTTCAGTATATTTCAGTCATGTTTGTGGATGTGTGTGACACACAGGATAACACAGGACAACACTTAAGGGGATGAGGATGATACTTGTGTCAATGGTCACTGAAGATCGGCAACCGTGCCCATCTGTTGTGCTTTGCCGTGTCAGAAAAATCTAAAATATTAATTTACATGACCAGGGATTTTAGAGCTATGTTTTATTTTCAAAGGACTGACAGATTAAGTAGCTCTAACTGACATCTCAGGGTTTCCACCTGCAAACAGATGAGAAATTCTCTTGAGATCGGACTTAATTTAGGTGTTTGGTATCTAAGCCAATAACAATGTGTATGCAATGATGTGTGCATATATAGTGTGGATGCTTAAATGTGGTGGAATGAGTGTATAAAAAGTGTATAAAAAGCACTGGTGCCCAACTCAGGTGAAACGCCGATAACACAACTTCCAGAAAGATCGGTAATAGATTAGTCTCCATTATTAATTTAAAAGCAAAATTACATTTTATACCTAAAGGTTAATTTAATCTTTTAACTCTCATTGATAGAGCTGAAACTATTAATCGATTAATAAATTAATCGCCAACTATTTTGATAATCGAATAATCGGTTTGATGCTTTTTTCGTGATTAAAACCAGATTTCCGATTGTTTAAGCTTCTTAAATGTGAGTATTTTCTTAATTTCTTTGCTCTGGATAACAAAGAAATCATTAAAAGCGAATCATTTTGGTTTGTTATTTTTATGAAAATAATCGTTAGTTGCAGCTCTACTCATTGGCAAATCGTTGCCGAGTCTGTTAATGTATCAAACGGAATTGTTAATTAGATGGTTAGTAAGCAATTAAATTGCCAATTTACACTTTTTCTGACCTTTGTCCCGAAAGGCATCCATTTTAATGTATGAAAACACTTTGAATCTGGACTTTTTTTTCTTCCAGTTGCTACCTACTCGTTGTGTTTTGGTTAACTATAACCTACACAGACGATGTATGATGACATTAGGCCTTTTAAATAAGCCTGTTTTTTTGTAATGTCAGGTTCAGGTATATGAGTGTCATACATATAAACAGTCAACTTTTCAGTGTGTATTTGTATCTACCAAACCACGAGTGAAGTGCATGTTTATAAAAGAACCACCAGTGCCGAGTGTGTCTGTGGGGCCGTGAAGCCATATTGTTGTTGCGCGTTGATAATTTATCTAATCAGGTGGATGAAGAAGCTTGCAGGGTTAATTGGGAGCATACTGGAGTCTCCGTAAGTGTGAAATTGCATTTACGGCGCATTAAACCACAAATAGCCTGTTTGCCTTTGTGTGTGCATTGGGTTTGATGAACAAGGAGATGTTGATGTGTTGAGTCAATAAATGTTAAAATGACTGGAGCAATAACAGTGGAAAAATACCGCCAATACTTTTATTTTTATAATGTAAAACAGATGTTTTTAAAGAAACTATTATAGTTGCTGAGATATTTGCAAACCGAAAGAATGAAAGTAATAGTAATGCGGCGAGTTTCATCCGTGCATAGTCTTGCGACATGACCCTGTGTTTTATTTACACAACGGGCTTCAGAGATTCACTGGAATCCGGAGAGAAGAGAGTGAATGAGGGAGTGAATGGAACGGAATATCATAGTAGACTGACAGCATTACAGTAAGTGCTGAGACTTGGAGCCACATGCTGAAGGTTTCCCGCTGGGCAGGAAATGTAGGGGAACTGGCTAAGCAGTGCAGTCCCATCAGCTCCCTGCTGTTCCCCGCCTTTACACCACTTCCTTATTACCGTGTTTACCGTTCGGCTTTTACGCCTCTCAGCCATCGCGCCCGCCGCACGCTCCAGGCGCATGGACGTGAGTTAGAGGGAGGAAAGTGGGGAGAAAGAAAACAAACATAAGGAGAGGCAGGTCACACCCCATCAGCGGAGAGAGCTGAGCCCAGCAGATTTGGACTTCATGCATTTACCTGCTGCCTGCCGAGTAAGAAAGCACAAGGGGAATGGCTGCATGCCCTGGAATTGAAGTGAAATGGAGTCACTAGAACAAGCGTGTTAAGTTGTTAGTTTAGAGCCAAACGGAACACTCACACTTACACACACACACACACACACCCTCCTGCCCCTTCTAACTTTCCACTCTACTCCACCATTCATCAACGTTTGATTTAAATGCGCAGTATGCGATTTCTGCAGCTCGATCAAAACAAAAACTAAAGAGCTAGATGATGTTGGGGAGCAGCATGATATGGTGCGCTTTATGCCACTTCCCGATCAAGTGACTGATCCTCTCTTTTTAAAAAAAATTGCATTCACCAAACAATTTATTATTAGCTGTTTAAAAAGTCTGTTTCAAAGTAAAAGCAATCTAGTGTTTCCTTCTTTCCTGCTTTTATTTTGAAATATTTGCAGGGCTAACGGATAACGGACTATTTTTAAAGGCAAACTACAGCAGCAGGTCTGCAAAGGAGATCATGTCATTAAAAGGTGATGAATGAAGAGGTGTTGTTAATGTAATACTTCCTAAATATACACCGTTAGTCTTGCTTTTAAATATTTGAATGCAGACATGTAACATATTATATCTTGGTCAGGTAAGGATGTCAGCTTTGACTCCTCTGGCAGTAAAATACACCTATAATGATGCTCTGACCACAGTCCGGTCTGAAACATTCATGTGCACAGCACACAGGACAGCCGAACAAACTTCCCACCCCATGTAACATTTTGCCGGAGACGTTAATAAAAAAACAAAAAAACCCAACCGATTCTGATCCAACCTTGTCCAACAGCTTTGACTGTACTGTAACACTGAAGTCCTGCCAGAGGCTGGAGCAGAGTGCTGAAGTCTCCTGATCTCCCTGTGGACAGTCGGTTGAGTATAGTGCCTCGGCAACCGAGGCCTGCAGGGTGGCCTTTAAGCCTGGCTGAGCAAGTCCACATGTCCTGTCACTTCTCTCCCCAGTTCCCACTCTCTGTTCCATGTTCAATCACTATTGACAAGTGCATGAGCAGTTCCCTCTAGGAAGAATACATGGCTGGTGTCAGAAGTGCTAATATAACATTTATCAAAGCACAGGACATGTATGTGTGCTGTCACTTTGTCTGACATGCTAAGAGGTCCGCGCTGACACGGGCTATTGTTCTCTGCTCTGTTGCGATTGTTATTGTTGATCAGCACCAGCCCGGCTCTCCGTGGAGTAAAGAAAAAAGTTAACGTTAACCCCCGTTGCACACACACCCACTCAGCTTCACTCTCGGAGGCGAGAGGGCCGCTGCTGATACACAATTAAGCGTTTGCTGAAGTTTAATCTGATGGTAAGTGCTGCTGTAGTGAATCTGAGTGACTGGGTCATGACGAGCCGTCTGTTGGAGGGACAAAGAGGCCTTCATCTGCTCTTGTCAATGATTTCTCTCTTTTTTTCCGTGAGTAAATATCAAAATAAAATGTAAGTAACCTGTTATTATTCTGCACTTACGAAGTGGGGTGTAAGTGGATGAAAATTGATCCAGCAAGCTGAAAAGGGGGTTTAAGTGTTTTTGCCCTATCGACTCCAGCTGAAACGAGGGTTATATAAAACACTAATTTCTCTCCCATTAGCCACAACCAAGTATTATTAGAGAGCCGCATTGTAGCACTGCTTCAAGACATTGTGTTTCTGCTAATGGCCTTCTGTCCAGGGGAGAAAAAAGAAAACAACATTTTGGCTCTGTAACTAAAATTGAGACATTTCTTCAAACTAAATGCATGTGGTGAAGCTGCCGCAGCATGTTATGAGTGATCTTCTGAGGAAGGTGAGAAGTCATCATTGAATAGGAGCTGTCATGTCAGGAAATGTAGCACAAAGTGAACAAGTGTGTGCATTTGTGACGGCCGTAAGCATTATGGATTCTCTCTGGTTTGTTTGTACGCTATCATTACCGAGGGTCACCTCACAATTTCACATTAATTGATAGCCTGTCAGTCTGTCAAGTAAAACCCCCGTCTTTGTGCTGTGTGGTAGAATTTTGCCGATGTGCTTTAAAATGATGTTTAATGTTGATGGTGTAGTGTTTGTGATCAGAGAGCTCGAAATGCATCCCAGCAGGGAGGGGGGGCCTTACATTTGATTGAAATGTGTTGAAACAAGTGTATAATTTACTGACCAATTTGTATGACTACCATCTGTTTGCATTGCAGGACTTGCTTTGGGAGCCCGAGATGAAATCTGCTCCATTACTGGTCGTCGTCGTGCCTGCCTTGCCAAAGGGTGCAGATGTTGAGCTTCATGTCGCGGCAATTCGGGACGATCACACCAAAAGGACTTCCTGTCACACGGCCGCACAAGCGGCATGCGGATCCATTGAGTGCTACACTGTGATGTCCGCCGACAGGTGCAGTGCTTCCCTTTCTCTTTCCCTGACTGTAACTCGAGGTAACCTGGAGGTGGAGGACGAGGACGCGAAGGACGCAACGGAGGCGGTTGCCGTTACATTCCAAAAGGCCCTGGCGAAGATGGACGCCGGGCTGGTGCCACTGTGTTCACGGGTGTTTTACAAGTGTGGCCACTCGCTGGCACAGCAAATTGTTGAAGGTATGTCACGGTATCTCACGCAAGAGAAGCTCTAAAAAGAATGAAATATTTAAAGATGATTTATCTTAAGTACACTGTTCTGTTAAGGAAACACCGGTGACATACAGTACACTGCTCCTGCGTGTCATGCTTGACATCACTGTATTAATGAAAACAAAGTGACAGCACTCTCTTTTCAAAGAAAGTTTGCACTGACAACTAGTTAAATATACTCCATAAAGTCTTCTAGAAACAGTCTCTCCAGAGGGATCTTCCCTCCTTCCTGTGTTTAATTATTGTAAGTCATTTGTTGTGTCTTCACTGTGTACAGTAACCCAAGCAGCTGGCAGTCTTTTGTCATCATTATACTTTTATACGCCACCATCTACTACACTCCCAGGATTCTAGGTTCTCATCGAGACATGTGTGGAGTGGAATTTGTTTTATCCCGAGAAATGTTCTCTCTGAGGGGAAAAAGGGCGATGAGCGCCATCGATCACACAGGCTCACTTGTCAACTCATTGCTGAAGCACTCAATTAACATTTTTGAGTCCGTGCCAAAGTAGCCATCTTACTGTCATTTTTAGCGTTGACATAACTCTTCTTCTGGAGGATGTTAAATTATGGTTATCAGTGATGAACGGAACAAGTTTGATCTTCTAAGAATACGCTTTGATATATTTATGACAAAATAACAGCGCTATTTGTTATGTTATTACCTAATTGTATAATTCCTCTTCAGCACTGATGACATGATGTATGACACATGTCATTTGTTTGATTTAATATTACCCAAAATAAATAATAATCACATTATTTTTAAATTTAGATTATTTACTGTGTCACTGGAGTGAAATCAACTTCAATATTTGCCATTGAAACGTACAGTGTTTTTCTTTGATTATGGGCTGCACAGGCTGCTTGCTTGCTTGCCTAAAACCATTTACTGACTCATCATTGAGCTGGAATCCGTTCCCTTACTCTGCACGCACAGCCGTGCCCTGGAAGCTTACCCACAGGCTTCTTTATGGGTCACAGCCTATGCTCATTGGGTGATGAATCCAAAAAGTCAAAAGGAAGAAAAGTAACACCTCTGGCACTAGCATCGCAACTGCTGCTGTCAGCAGGCAGACAGACAACAACACTGGAGCGTAATGTGACTGCACTGCACACCCCCCTCCTTCAGTTACTCGCGTTAGGATTCACAGCTGAAAGACATGACATATGCTCCAAATGAAACCTTTAAACATCTTGTCTCAACTTGTTACTTATGATAGAAAGGTTCTCGCAAGGAAAGGCCCTCACAACACAAACAGAATTCCGACTGGGAGAGAGGGGAGCTAAAGAAACATTGTGAAATGTCTGCTATAAAAAAAAACACTGTTAGTGGATGGAGGAGTTTTAAGTCAAGTGAGTGGGCAGTTGTTTGAAAACAACTTTGGAGGCAAACATTTGTCTTTTTACTAATTCCACATGCACTAGTGAGTGAAATGTCTGGAAAATGCTCCTTTATGATCACCTGATGGTTACTGTCTACTGTTTTGTATTTGTCAATTTAGTCTAACCACTAAGTGGCATTTAAAGCTCCATAATATGCAGCAGGTATCAGCTATGCCACTCCACTTTTTACTAATTTACCGCAGCCTCCTTCGATTTGCTCAGTACTTACGACATTTAAGTATTAATTAGTTCAAAGAAAAATTGTGTTGTGTTGTGGACATTTCTAATGGTTTGGCTTTGAAAACATGCAGATTCCACAAAGCTCCCTGTGTGTTCACTGTGAAGCAGAATAATGGCCGGTCCTCCTGGGTGGATGGTTTAGTTCCATCCCATTGCTAATGTGATAGCTTTTGAATCTTCCAGCCCCTGTCCACTGGGCCTCTCTTAAATGGGGGCTCCCCTGTGTAGCCCAAAGGGGGCAGGGGGGGGGAGGCTGTGAGACCAGGGGACAGGATTTTGTGCAATATTTAAAGAAGAATTTCTAGGGATTGAAGCGAAGCACTCTGTGTAATTACTCGCTTTTAACTCACAAAGACAAAATCACGCAAAATTGCATGGTCACTCACGTCACTTTCAACCTCCCCTCCCTCTCGTGTCTCTCACCCATGCATAAGCACACATGTCCGCGTACACAGACACCGAGAGAGACTCTCAATGAGAAGGCACAGTTATTTCCGATCTCGCACAAAGATTAAAACACCCTGACATAAAACAGGTTTAGCGCGCAAGGTGTGATGAAGGGTGTGTTTCTTCTCCCTTCAAAACCATCCCGTCTTTGATTTCTCCAGCTCGTGTGGTTGTCAACTAGCCATCTCCAGAGGATCCTGCTTCCCAGGGTGCACCCCGTGCTCTGATAACATATATTTAGGTTTTAATGCCCTCTGGAAATTCCTGTGTTCAATGGGAGCATTTTAGGCTTTTGTGTGAATGAGCTAATTAGGTTGTGTGGGCTCTTTGTATGGATGTTTTGCATGCTGTGTGTGCTTGGAATGAAAGAGAATGAGGCTTATTAAAGAGTACAGGACTGCCCTTGAAACCTCTGTCCTCACTTCTCTTTCAACAAGTTCACATAGATGTCAGACAGCAGCGCTGCAGCACTAGTCGATGCTATTATAAATGACTTGTTTGTGTTTGTCTATTGAGAATGGGGATTACTTTTAGACGGATGTTGTGAATGGGAAGAAACTGGCATGGCGAGATGTGATATTGCAATGCTTTCCAAGGTGTCTAACCGTTATGGGCCATGCCTGATCATGGTGACCACACCCAAGTCCCAGCGTGCTGTTATATCAGCAGAAATAAGAGAGGACAGTCAACCGTGAGACAGGAACACTTGTGACCAATTAGTTCACATGGCAGAAGAGGGAAGCGGCAATGTCCCAGCGGGCTGCTGCTAAATAGACAGGCTGTCATCAAGACTAGGCTCTGAGATGCTCAACGAATTCTCACATGCCCACTGTCCATCTGTAGTCTGACCACACAATCACACACACATTCTTGTACAGCACGTTTAGTGAGGACACTCGTTAGTTGTGATGGTGAAGTTCAAGTTAAGGGACCTTGAACTTTAGCATCACAATTATCTGCCTAACCAAAAACCCTTAACCCTTACCCTAACCTAAATCCAACTACTTTCTAGCTCCAGTCTGGCTGAGCCGTAGTCCCAACACAGCTCCATAACATCCCAAAACCGCAGGAACAGAGGATCCATTCCACACACCCCTCCCCAAAAAGCTGCTTGGTTGCCCAAAAGGGCACTGCACAGTTTGTACCCACCCCCCTCCCCTTGTGTCCGTGTGTTTGCTTGTGTATGAGTCTGTGCAATTTTTAGAGGGGTGCCTTGGAGTTCAGTCCTTGCTGACCATATGTCTCCTCTGCAGGAGACTGAACTGGGGGAAGGTTTGCAATCTGCCAAGGATGTAAGAATGCCAATAATTTGTAAATAGGCCCATGTTCCCTGGTCTAAGGGTTAAGTGTGTAGCCTCTGTCCTGGGACATCCCCAGTGGGATAGTTATATGAGAACCTAGTGTCCAACTGCAGTTAAAATTCTCATGAAATTAATGACTCGGTCTGTTTATGCCCTCACCCTCTAATCTCCCTCTCTCAATCTCTACCTGCCAGGACTTGAAGAAAGTTTAAGGAGCTCTCTGGAAGAGTCCAGTCCATCTGTGGCCCTGGTTCCAGTCCTGGACTTGCCTGATTCGCAGATCATCCACCTGTCTTGCTGGCTCAGTTTATAAAAAAAAAAAACACAGCCAGTTTCAACAACCACTCTCCAGTCCTCAACAGCACTGGAATTCAGTGGGGCTTTTCTGGAGGAGCCAACACCTCGCGACTTTACAACGGGACATCAGTGACTGTGGAAAAGGAAAGACGGTATAACCGCTCATTAATGTTTGTCACCGCTGATTGTTGAAATGCAAATGCTTTGTCTGTCTCCAAGTGGCTTCTATCGTGCGTCGGGTGGAGGATGTGTTTATTCCACTTCACACCCCAGAACTTTGGCCAGTAATCCACTGTGTCCTCCAGTGGAGTTGTAGACTGCAGCAGCTGTTATTCTGCCTTGGAGAGGAGTCTTGTGGAACTGCTATAACCTAAGCCTGCATACCAGAAGACAAGAGGCCATAGTCTACAAAAGGAGACAGTAGCAGTGTCTCATTCCATGAGGTGATAAACTATATCCCCCTGAATCCCACTGTTTCTGGTGGAATCTCTCTTAGCACGCTAACTAACACCCCTCATAAAGGCCCAGTGCCACCACTGACACCATCTGTTCAGTTGTAAACTTATAGATTTACCGTGTGACTGGTTGTGTGCCTGTGTGATGAGAAGGACTGTTTCTTACGCTCATGGTCCAAGGGATTCAAGACGTGTTATTATTGTGTAATAGGCAATCAGCACCAAGCACCTGAAAAGATTAAGCCTCTTTATGTTTTGTATTGATTCTAAGGCAACCTGGTTAATAGGAGAGAGACGCTGCCACACACAGCCGCAGGGCAGGTGTGTGTGTGTGTGTGTGTGTGTGTGTCAATGTGACGATGTATGAAGAAAATAACACTATTAACCATTGCTCCTGGAACATTTCTTTTCTCAAAGATCATGAACTATATTGATGACTGAGTTGGAAAGCATCTTCACTCTGGCAATTCTCTTCATCGTGCTTGTGATGGCAGGAGGACAGAGTGGGCTATTGATCTTCACCCGCCAATGTTGTTTTGATTGTTGTTATCAAAAATTGAACAATGGAGACAGCCAATAGAGCCCTAAGATGTTTATTGTAGGTTGAAAAAACACAAACAAGCAATTATTTACGAGCGCAAACAAGCCGCTGCCCCATAAAATATACAAGAGAGTGTGTTAATGTTCACGTTTAGTTTGCACCAGAGGTAATCATAAATTCCACAACAATTATTAGTTTGTATTGCAGTTATTACAATAAATGTGAATTTGTGCATTTTCTTGGTTCGTTGAATATCACACTGTGTATTAGAGACTTTAACATCAAGTCAGGTATTTTCTAAGAAGGTTGTGTTTAGCAAATGTTCCACAGATTTCACAAAGGTTAGTTTGTTGTTAATTAGACAGTCTTCTTCATATTCAACAAGGTCATCAACTCACTGAAACGGGCTTCGGTTATATGTCACCTAATTTGACTTTATTAATTAAAAAAAAGTATTTGTAATATGTTTCATTATTACACAAAGAGTAAGATTTCATTCAAATACAAGGTGTATAATTTCAGTAAAAACAGGAGCACTGTGAATAAAATTCAGTACATGGCGGTCACTTGTCAGTCTTTCAGTGAGCATGTTTCTAGGCAAACTAGGCAAAGCCTCATCATAGCCAGTATGAAAGCCTGTGGCAGACACTTGTTTGTGTCCTTCCCATTGTGTTCCCGCACAAAATGAAAAAAGACAGGGTGACATTTGGTTTTCTCATGAGTTTTTGGCAAATATACATTTTCAACCAAGCTGACCTGCAACCACTGTGCAAACAAACTAGCTGTTGTGGCTAGCATTGTCCTTTCGTGTGCAGCGTACCAGCCTGCGGCCATTGTCATTGTGGCCTCGTACGTGGACTTTAACTCTGTTTTTCTTCCCCCAGGCCAAAGAGGCTGATGTGTGTGACTCAGTTTCCCAATTGCAGTGGGCTACAGTAGGGAAGCCTAGTTCAGGAGTAACCTTGCTGCACAAAATGCCTCCTGACATTGAGGCTGGTTTGGTTCAGTGGCTGTGGTTTTTGGTAGTTTGCCTCATTTTGTGTCGTAATGTATTGTTTTAGTTTCATGACATGTAAAAGCATATATTTATGGCCACTTCAATGACTTACAATAAAACTCATTCTGCCTGTGCAACTGTCGAGCCATATCATGCTATTGAGTGGTGTCTGCTGCCCTCTCATGGTCAACCTAAAAAGTGCAACTTAAAGGCAGCAGAGTAGAACATTTTATAAGAAAATCCAAGCAGCATAAGAACATGTGCCTCTACTTTACTGGATCACTTTAGGAGATTAAAGAAAAACAAAATGTGGAGTTTATCTCTAAAAATCTAGATGCGAATCTTACTGATTTTACTTTTTGTCAGGGTTTAAAACCAAAAAATATTTCTTTTCATAGACATTTTACATGAACATTTTAGGGAAAACAGGTAGTTTGAAAAAAAGAATGATATATGTGTCAAATAAGAGCGACCTCTATTTAATAGGTGATCTGGACTGACAATCCACCTGCTGCAACCAACACTGGTTAAACACAATTATTTCTCGGAGCCCAATACCCGGGATATTTCATATTTCATATTTCTTAGCACATGCACCTTGTGCATTGTAAGTACAGTTGCCCGCATTTGACACTATTCCAGACTATATTTAATGTATTCTTAAAGCAATACAATGATTCACAGTTCATGTTCAATTATTTGAAACTTGACTGTGACAAAGAACTATGCTATACTGTATTAATATTTCCTTTATGATGCATTTGGATGTGATTTGGATGAAAATAACCAATTTGATTGATTGTAATTGTCTAATGCAAAGAATACTTCCTTATGACTGTGACAGTTGTTTGGAAAGTTGAAGTCCAATATAACATCTTTTGGTTGTATAAAAGTATATATTTTAAAGCAAATTTTCACACTGGTCTAATTGCAAAAACATTTGTTGTCATGGTGAAATTCAGGGTGAAATAAAATAGCCGTTGTGTTTGAAGTGGATTGATTTCATTAGACATTTCAAATAATGCCCATGTTCATGATAACAATTTTTGAAATCTTCGATTAAAACAACTTAAAAGTAAATACTTAATAGTTTCCATGGAACGATGTCTGTTCACATCTGCACATTTGCCACGAATAGGAACCAAAGACATTTGTTTCCCGTCGTACACATTGAGGAACGTACCTTTCATTTCCCGGTATGACGTCAGAGATTGTTGCACCGTTAGCATGAAAGCTAAGGCAATACGAAACACACATTGTCCATAAATAACGGATACTTGTAGTGTTATAGTAGGTGTCTTTGACACATACCACACAAGCTTAGGTAGCTAGTAAGGTAGGTGGTTTCGACATTTCTTCTTTATTTTTTTTTGTGATTTTAAATTACTTTTTTTCTGCTAACAATGGCGGTTAGCATGCACTTCAATTGTTTGCAATTACTTGTGTTTTTTAGATGTACTAATCTTTATTTATTTAGATTTATAACTTTATAAGTTACTGGCTTTAATTGAATATTGTATTTAAGTAAGAGTATTTTAATTGTTGTAAAATGTCCCACTTTCACTGCCTTGCTTTCAAGTTTTATACCATATGTTTTGTCATAGGTCGAGCAAAAAGGGTCGTCCACGGTGACGTCATGATGCATCGGTGTGCAGTTTGTCAAAAATCTTTCCCATCACCATATAAACTTAGGAGACATCAGGTTGTCCATACTGGCCGGAAGCCCTACATGTGTAAAGTCTGTGGAAAAGCCTTCACACAAACTGTGCATTTAAAAACTCACTTGCTGAATGTCCACGATTCACAGATTCCAGGAGTCAGTCAACCGGGGGGCAATTTGGCAAATGACCAGAAGAAACCAAACTGTGAAAAACCAGCTGCAGGAGTCAGCACAATTGGCAACTGTGCTACAATGCCATCAACTGTGTTCTCTACTGCGTTCTCCCAGCCACAATGGAAAAGAGGAACTGTAACTCACAAGTCATGTCTTCCTTTGTCAGAGACTGGAAATAGAACAACAAATGTGGCACATGTAAATGATGGTTCGGTCACCCAGAGCAGCATCTCATGTGATATGGACCCAGTACATCAAGTTCAAGGTGGTTCTGCAAACATGGATGCATCTATCTGCAGCAGCCTCAAAGGATTCACATGCAAAGTCTGCCTGAAGTCATTTAGTTCATCTCTTCAGCTTTGGATTCATTCACCAATTCATAACAAATCTAAGTCAATAGAGAGGGGCCAGACTTCTAAATTGAAGATTAATTTGAAAAAGTGCTTGCAGCCACAAGACTTGAGAAGATCATATAAAACAAAATTAGCTCAGAGACACCAGTGTAGTACATGTTTTAAAACCTTTTGTTCACCATCCAAATTGCAAAGACATTTCCTGACACATACGGGACAGAAACCCTACTCATGTACAGTTTGCCGGAAAACCTTTACGCAAAAGGTACACTTGAAATCTCATTTAGAAAATAGATGTCCACTTTCTAGGGTCAATGCAGAAAGTAGACATAACCAAAAAACCTCCAATTTACAGACTCGGTTATCACTTCATGAACCTTCCAGTCACCTGAACTCATCAATCGAACTCAAGTTACAATGTAAAACAAGTGTAAATACTGTGAATGACCTCAATAAGACTGACATCAAGTTGGATGTGGTTGTAAAACCAGAACAACCATTAATTACAAGCAGTAACGGTCAGGATGTTTGTGGTAGGTCAGGTGAACAAGAGTTCACAAAAAAAGATATGAAACCCTTTCGGTGTATGAGCTGCAACAAATCTTTTAGGTTAGAAGTGAATTTAATACGTCATTGTAAAATTCATCAGAAAAGTAAAGAATTGGGACGCTCTGTGCAAACCAGGTCTATGACTAACAGTAATGATGTGGAAATCTGTGATTCTGAAGCAAATAGACGTGTAGCTGAAGGTAGTCATGCAGATCGGACTGACTCTAGCATCTTTGTTGAACCAGAATCATGGAGAGAACTTTGGGATGCCTCCTCTTCTCAGGATGCTTTATCAACAAAACGCCGGAGGAAAGGCTGCAGCACCTGCCCCAGTAATCAGATTAATACCTCACATCAGTGCTATATGTGTTCAAAGTGTTTTCCATCGGGATCAAAACTTCAGAGGCACATACTGACTCACACTGGACAGAGGCCATTCCACTGTGAGATATGTGGAAAGAGATTTCAACAGAAAACACACTTGAGGGTCCATTCTCGCACACATCTCTGGTCTAGATATCAGAAACAGCGATCGCTGTATATCAATCGTCCACCCTCACGCACAGGTGGGCTTAACGAAAGGGTTGCAGCAGATGTCCCGAACAACAAAATGTTAGTGCCAAAAAAGGAAATCGAGACATGTACTGCAGTACAAATCGATCAGATCTCTTCTATAGTAATTGCTCAGAATAATGGCGAAAGAGAATCAAGGAACAAAATCTTCCCACATACCTTCAACAAAAATGAGACATTACACTTCAGAAAGGTTTCCAAGGTTAACATAAAAGGCACCCAGATGGCTGAATCAATGCAATATCCTGGCAATGTACGACACAAGTGCTTCCACTGTTTTAAGTGTTTCCAGAGTGCTTCTAAATTACAAAGGCATGAGTTGGTGCACACAGGCTTGAAGCCGTTTCCGTGTCCTAAGTGTGGTAGAGCTTTTGGGCAAACTTCACATCTGAAAAGACATAAAAGGACACGCTGTAACAGGAAACTGTCAAAACTAGTCAATCGACAGGTGAACATCAAGAAACTTAAAACAAGTTGTCAGCAGCAGCTTTACCCAAGGATCACTGTCAGTGTCCCAACCCCACAGCAGTCTGCAAATACTTCTGCTATGAGTTCAGTCAGTGCTGTGAGTAAAAGAGGAAAGACGAACAGCCCGAAGACGAACTCGAAAAGTAAAACAAAGAAACTTCACACATGTGGAATATGCTGTAAGAACTTTCCTTCTTCATACAAACTCTCAAGGCACTTGGTTACTCACTCTGGGTTAAGGCCGTTTAAATGCGCTCTGTGTGGCAAAACCTTTACCCAGCGTTGTCATCTGATGGTTCATGAGCACAGGTGCAGACAGGAAAGCAGGACCTCACATCAAACTCACAGAGTAATAGAAAATGTCACCCACCTCCGGAATAAATGCATGGACAATCTCACTGATAATACAGATTTCAGTGTGAGAGCAGTGGGACAGCAGATGGAGTCATGTTATTCTCGTGTTGGAGATGTCTCTTGTATCACAGAGGCAATAGATACTCCATGGCTGTCAGTAGGGTTTAAAGAGGATATTGAATCAGGGTCTTTAAATGAGACTACAATTGGTTACAATCAGGCTACAGACCATTGTAGTAATTCATTTCCCTCAGCGCTTGACCGTGAGATGAATAATCTAATCCAAAATCAAGCTATTTCAGGTGCAGCTATGTTATATCAACACAAGGGTAATATGCATAATGTAGAAATACCATGTCATAAAAGCGCCACAGCTGTTTTAGACAAGAACAAGGTACTCAGTGCTTACTGGTGCGAACCGTCAACAGTGTTTGAATGCGGCAAGTGCGCTGTAAACTTAACGAGCGAACAGGATCTCAAGAAACATCTTTGTGCAGTTCCTAAATTTACAACTTCTGCCCTGAAGTATCAGTGTGACATTTGCTTCAAACATTTTGTGTCTCCTTCTAAACTTAACAGGCATTACAATGTCCACACGCGCCAGAGGCCATTTTAGATGTGACATTTGTGGCAAAACCTTTACCCAGACATCACACGCCAGAAAACACAGACTGACTCATCAATAATCAAATGTATTGTATACACTGCTGTGTATGATCAGGATTTTTGTTATAAAATGGTTTTTATGATGATCACAACATGTTTTATACATGTGTAGTATTTGATACTTGATACTTGATGTGATTTCAAATGTAATCAGTATTTTTCTTATTTCAACCAAAAGTTGTTTTTTTAACATTTAATTTGATATTTTGTTGTAAATTATATAAATATTCTGGCTGTTCATTAAAACAACTTTCCTCGAAACATTTTTTTAAAAGTCTGTGTACTTTGTAGGAGTCCAATGTTCTATGAAGTCAGAATACATTTTCCCCATAACGTTTTTATACGACGAGTCGTATAACGAGAGCGGAACAGAAGACGTGCGCTATGTGCCTGGGGACGATTTTTGAGACGGACCCATTGAGGAAGTTGTTCGCAAACAGCGCGTTTTAGTTGTGTACATGCGTATCGAGCAGGTCACAAGCGCTTCTCTTTTGCTGTAAAGCAAATAAAGGTTAGTGAGTTTATTTTATCACATTGTTGTGTTCGCTGTGGAACAATGTTTGAACTCATATCAACAAAACTACTGGACTTACCTGTATCATAGTGTCAAGAGCCTATTAGCTTAGCTCACCACCTGATATTGTTAACTGTTATTACGTAAGGCTATTTTGTTATTTTGTTTGGTTGATAAAAACACTATAAGTCTTTACAGTCTTGCTCATAAATATACTCACTTCATGTTTCTTATTCAAGTAAACGTCTTACTGCAGCTATCTAACTTAAACCTCAACAAACCCGGCGTTAAACGTAGTTGCGCACTGTTTTTAAAGCCTGGCTTTTTAAGTCAAATAGCCACCTTGATAGTTATTGCGTTTGGTTACGTTGGATAAATGTAGCCGCTCTCAAACGACATGTTGTATTTCTGCTATTTACCTTACAGTCGCCATTGTAGCTGCTGTTGAAGGTCCACCATGGAGAAAGAAACCCCCGCTAAAAAGGCTGCAGCCCCTTCTGTGTCGCAGATCAACGCAGATTATGTCACTCAGGTAATCTACACTTTACATGCACACTACACCCATGAGTGTTGAAATAACTCTTCCATGTCTTTTCAAGTGCTGTGACATTAGTCGTTAAAGAGAATCTGAACTGTACATTTTTAGGAGATACTACATGGTTGTTATTAGACCTTCACTAGTGTGGTAGATGTTAAAAAAGTTTTGCCAGTATCTCTTGCATATCTTATCCACAGACATTGGAGCAATTCACCTGCCAAGTTTGAAGCCTGTGAAATTGCCCTAGAAAGACAGACAGAAGTTCTTTGCATTTATACATGAATGTTTTCCAAATGTACACTATCCTGTAACACTTGTTTAATGTTAATTATTGTTTCAGTTGGCCAATAAATACTGGGCTCCCCATGCAAAGAATAAACTACCATTTGACCCCAAGGTGAGGTATTTCCATTGCAATATCTTAACGATGTCAATGTGTATAATTTTAGTAGGAAGTGGACATATTTGTTTGCTCTACAAGTATTGTGTGTGTTGATTGATTTTAACCTTTATGTTTTTTATTTGTTTAATCATAATTTCTAACAGTTTACCAATCAAATAACCCAAGTTAAACATATTCATTTGTTTGCCTAAACTCCTCATGTCTGTTTGTTTAGGTGATGGAAGATGTTTATAAAAATGAAATTCTCGAGGCCAAGTAAGTAAATGACAAATTACATTTTTAGCTTTGAGTGCCTTTTAAAAATCAAATTTACAGTTTTTGTCTTTCTTGTGTGTTTTCAGATTTTCCATCAGAAAAATCATGCTGCTTGAGTTCAGGTGAAATATCTTAAATTTGCTCTACTTACTAAATAAAAGGAGAGAAATCAGCATTTGGTGAATGGATATGCATTTGTCATTTATTTGCCATCCATCTTATCCTTTCAGCCAGTACCTTGAGAACTACCTGTGGGTGAACTACACTCCAGAGGGATCCAGCAACGCTTTCCTCATGTCCATTTGTTGCATTGTCAATGAGAAATTCAGAGAGAATGTCCCAGCTTGGGAGGTACAAAAAAAAATCAATTACTTATTTAGGATTAGACAAATTGTCATGTCATGTTCAACACCATCTTTTTTCTTTTGTATATATCAGGTATTCAAGAAGGAACCCAGCCACTTCCCTTTCTTTTTCAAGTGTGTGATGGAAGCTGTTTTGGCAGGTGAGGAAGCTGGCCTCACGCTGAAGGAACAAACTGTGCTGCTGGTCTTTCTGGACCACTGCTTCAACAGTTTGGTAAGCACCACTTTGCTGATATCTAATGTTTGGACTTACCTAATGGTGAATTATTACATTTTGGCATTTCTGTTGGGTATTTTTCCATTGCAAGCAGGATAAATGAGCATGTTTATGTACGTGCAGCAAGTACAACGATTACTGAAAGTCTGCATCTTTTATTCTTAACATCACATCTAAAAGATTTAGTAGTTTATATACGTGTAATATATATAACCTTTGTAATATAAACCACACCAGATGAATTTCTTTCATTTTTATATATTTACTTGTTCATGTAAATCTGGGTTGTGATTGGGTTCCATTTTAGTTAGGACAGATAACTGTTATTACGTATTTAATTATAAATCTAGGGTAATAGAATGATCATTTCAATAATCAGTGTTTTTGTCTGTTAACAGCAATGCACATTGTTATTCACGCATGGAAGTGTTTGTTGTTTCTAATGTCCACTAGGTGGCAGTCCTAGACTAGTCAGTTTATTTTTGTTTCAACTTGCACCCATCTGTATCCTCCATAGCTGCATTTAAACCACAGGGAAGCTCTGCAGATGTTTCACTTTGAAATCTGCTGTGATAGCCTGCTGCACTTTGATTGTATCATATAAAGGCATCTAAATATTTTAGTTGCAGGCTTTTATTATGGGATGAAGTGTAATAAAAAATCTGTCATAGGTAGTACATTTTGATATCTCCCTCCTCACTCCTCTCCCCCTCTCTTGTTCTCTCTCCCAGGAGGTAGATTTGATCAGAGAGCAGGTGCAGCAGCTCATCTCTCTACCCATGTGGCTGTGCCTCTTACCAGTAAGACGCCAACCTATTAGCTTTATTCAGTTTTTTGCTGTTGATTATTGGCATGTATGACGATGTATCATGTATGATAACAATGTTTTATTATGTCAATGGTAATAATTGCTTTCTTGTTGTGAGGGAGATCTTTAAATTAATTTCGAATATTGTTTTGTTTTCAGTCCAGACTTCAACATGAGCTGAAGAAAGTTCCAAAGTTGCAGAAATTCTGGAATCTAATAAAGAAGAAGTTTGAAAAAATGGATGCTGATGCAGCTGAGCAGTAATTTCTGTCCCCTTGCTGTTCAGATTTATACATTTTAGGAAATCATATTTCTAAGCAGTGTCTGATTTTTTTTTTCTATGTTTTGTGACTTTCTCAGGGCAAAAAAAGAAAGGACATTTCTCTCGGCTCTCATTAAAAAATTCCTTGGTGTTCTTGCCTCAATTCCACCATCAGGTAAAGCTCTTATTTCCCTCAGGATCTCTGTGTTATTGTATCCAATGACTTAACATGGAATGTTGTTAGCAACAATATCTGGGTTGTATTTTAATAAGAAAAAATACATCCATGGTTTTGAATTCCTCTTCGTAATTCTGATTAAAATTACAATCCTGAGTTACTGCAAAGATGTCTTTGCAAGTTCTCTTGTTACCATTCCCAGCATGATAAATGTGCTTAGGCTTTAAAGCTTAGAGCTTAGAGAGAGCACATCTCTTCAACTCAGGGCCGCGGTAGCAGTGTGAAACACAATATTACCTCTTTCATCACAATTTCTGTTCCATCTCTCCCTCCTTCTAAGTTGTGCAGCCACTGAAGGAGCATGTGGTCCAGCTGCCATGGAGCCACCGGCACTGACTACTATATTGTAATGTAGACTGACACAGAGACCCCCCACCTGAATGCTAAAAACAGAATATGTGCATCTGTGTGTTTAGGTAGAATTCAAAACCGACAGACTAGATTATGATCTAAACCCCAGCGGGAGCCTCATCACTCTGATACTTGCTGCATGTATCTACTTGCATACGCACCAGCACACGCACACCAACATGCTTAATGAGGGCTGAGGTCCCAGCATGCTGCTGTGCTGGCATTGCAGTATCTCATCGTGAGGCTCACACTCAGCATGACAACATGGTGGGTGTTGTCCACATGCGTTTGCGTCCCTCATGTCTTTGGTGATAACTACACAACCTCCTTTCTACTGCTACATGGCTCCGCTCTATATCTTTTTTTAGCATCACATGTTCATATCGTTATGTCTACATGTCTGTCAGATTGTATCTGTCTTTGACAACATGAATTCTCTGATGTAAAGTGAAGTGCTCACCTCTGTGGTCTTCGTTCCTTTTCCATAGGGCCTGTATCCATGGACAAAGTACATTATTGTGAGCGATTCATTGAACTCATGATTGACTTAGAGGTAAGCCATCACCTAAAATTCCATAATCTTAAATAAATATGTTTTTGTGTCATTTTAACCTTCTCATACTCTTAATGGTAACATTAAGATATGATGCACACCTAAACTGTCACTGTATGTGTGCATTAGAGTGTCGAGGTTTGTGGTATAAATGCTTAATCGTATTATCTTGATGAACGAAGTGGTGTGGACATCTGATTCTGCAGAGCTCATTTGCCTTTTGTCCTTCATGTTTATAGCTTACTCAGGTCAACAGGCAGTGGATGAATGTCCAGTCTCAGCTCCACCCAATGCGTCACTGTCATTGCTGTCTGCAAAGCTATGCAGGATTTGAAACGGGAGTCTTTGATCAGAGCAAGAGAGGTTATTTTCAGCCCAACAGCCTGGCTTTTGACATGTGGTTTAAGGTGTAGAGTGATGGGCAGTGTCTGCTTGATGAAATGTTAAGATCTAAGAGAAACATCTTTATGTTTAAAGGAACTGTAGGCTCACTATTTATTCACTGTATGGAGTGCTTAATTCACTATCAAATGTCTTACTAGCTGTTGACTACAAATCTGCTGTCCTAAATGTTTTTAGGTAAAATGCAGCAGTGGTAATGCTGGTGTTCAAGACTGGCGTTAACTAGATTTGCATATATTTAATAATACCTGCAGCTCCTCTGACCATATTTACTTGGATCGGTTTTCATGTCTGAGATTCAGTGTAAGACTTGTGATTCTGTGGGCCATGGATTGGTAAGCACCAGTAACCTCTAAATTGCTTCATTCAAAAGAAATAATAATCAATAGGCACACTTTTCATGTAGTTGGCTATCTGAAATGAAGGCACGATGTCGCAAAACATTGATGCTGCCTTTGCAATTCTACCGCTACGAGCAAGCCAAATAGATTTCATCTGGCTGTCTGCTGACAGGCCAGCCTTGGTGTTACTGGCAGCAGCTAGTGGTCGGCAAGCTGACCGTCTCCAGAGACACCTCCTGTCCCTTAGCACTATCCTTTTACAAAGCCTCAGTTGCCTGAAATCCATACTTCCTCTCTCTAATGACCACCTGAAAATGAATGCTGGGGAAAAAAATATCCTCTTTTTTATGCCTCTTCTGTACTGGCTGTCACTACTGTGCTGAGATCAAAGATGGCTGTTGCGTATAAAGGTATCTGTTCCAGCGTTTAGGTAGAACTGCAGTTGTTGAAGAGTCGTAACCAATTAAATGAATCATGGATATTTGGGGGGTTCAGTATTTGATGCTCAATTTCTTTTTTTCCTCAGAGCACTTATTCTCTTATAGGCTTTACAATGTAATAGACTCCTTTTTTGCTGTGTGCACCACTCACATTCTCACTTGGGCTTTCTGCTTTTCAACCAAAGCGCATTTGTCATCTAATTTTGACAGATTTTCAATGCTTTTGCCTTCATGTCATGTTTTCTGCACTACATCAAGTAACAATTCGCCACTGAGCTAGTTTTATTCCTGTTGTCTTCACATCTGACTGTCAGTTCACAGTGTTGTTTTCCTCTGTTATGTGTTTTAAAGCAACCTCAAGACAAGAAAAGATTATGGATCAATAGGATTTATAGATAATAATGGTCCAGATTCTGGGAACTGTGGTTGTTGTTGAATGAATTGATTATTTTGACTCCCTGAGAGAGGTGTCAGTTTATACGCTACCACATCCGTTTTTCCTTGATGAGAGGCGTCATCTAAATTTAGTTCAAAATGAAATTGGTCTTTGGACTTTGTATCATCCTCAGTTATTTTGTTCTGTTTTACTTAGACAGCTTTTTTTTTTTTTTACCTTTTATATGAAGTGCATTGTTGCATATTGTTGTCGTTCTGTTAACCACAGCTGTAAGAATGTAGTCTAAGCATACATTCTCTGTAATTCTAGGCCCTGCTTCCCACCAGACGTTGGTTTAATACAGTGATGGATGACTCTCATTTGGTGGTAAGATGCCATCTGTCCAGCCTCACCCAGAGAGAGAAGGAGGGACACCTCTTCTGCCAGGTAGAACACACACACAAGCATGAAAAGAATGTATGCATTTACAGTCTTTGCATGCACATGCACCTAGGGATGCAACTCATTTCACTATTTACCATTGTTTAGCTCAGCTACAGTGAGTGTTTCTGGTTAATTACTGCAGATGCAACTGTCAGACTGCAGGTTGAATGCCAGTATGGTGCAAATACAAGATCAGTTATGCAGAACTATGGACCACACTCCAGCATAGTAGTAGTACCATTTATGCTTTTTGCCACTCAAAATTAAATAACTACATAGCCACACTGTCTAAACAAGCCATTCCCAAGCTAAAATTGCTGCATCCCATTTCAAAGTCTAAAAATTGTGTGTGGGCCACCAACACCTTAAATGACAACTGCAATTAACACACAAGGATCAAACATTTCCGGTCATATTATGTATTTCTAATGATTTCAAAAGTATTGTGTTCAACATTGTGATTCCATTATAAATAAATTAGCCCATCTGCGTTTTGTAAATTGCCGCATGGCTGTTGAGGAGACAGGAGGTGCATAGTGGAGCTGCTTTAGTTGCACCACTGCAGGTGAGTTAACTGGCACAGCTGTAGCAAGGTGTTTAATCACAATCTGCTCTTTTGAAACTGCTGCTGCTGCTCGCTCTTTTCTCACACACACACACAGGTCAGTCTGTTACTGTGCAGCAAATAACTATGGAGTTCGAAATTGCTTCTATGTGTGATCTTTAGAATCCACCAACGAAACAATACTTGTTTCTACAGTTTCATTATTATTTACTTTAATTTTAATTAATGGCATTAAAAATATGTAGAAGACATTATTTGTCATGTATTCTCTTGTGTCATTGTGCCACAAAACTGTTCAAGTCAGTAACAACTATCAGTTTGAAAGAGTGACACCCATGACAGTTAACAGTCAGTAATTAAAAAATAGGTGTAACTTTATTGTTACCTCGATTGATTCTACAGATCGCACACAGACAGTGCTTTCAAACTGCCCATCTGCATCTTTCATCAAATTCATCAATTAAATCCCCCTGATGTGTGAGCTGTAGCAGCAATTTCCTCAAAGTCCAGTCTAAAGAGCAAACTATTGACAAGACGCCAGACTACACCTGCACTGCTATTGCACAGTTCATCTCTGTCTCCAACAGCTGAGTGCCTCAACCAATAAAATTCAGATGTGTTCATTCTTTTATATAACATGTGGTCCCCACGTGACAGCTTGTAGGAAGTGCTGGTATGCAACAAAACTCCGCCTGCCTAGAAATTGAAGATATTATTAAACAATAGTACCTACATTTAAAAGTGTTCATCATTAAATTGCCCATAAACATTTATTCTTAGTTTGTATTGACCTCTTGTGGCCCACCTGCATTACCTTGCTCACACCTTGGAGATAACTGATGGCTCAAATTATTTAATGAAACACAGAGCTGGTACAGTAGTGAATCAAACACAGCCACGGGTCCTTGAAAACCATGGAAGTTGGTGAATTTCAAAATAAAAGTTTTTGAAACTCGCCTAAATAGACATGGGTCATTGAAAGTACTTGAATTTTAAGGAAGTTAAGTTGACATTTAGGTAAATGTCTCCCGTCGCTGGTATACCCTTGTTTGTTACGACGTCAGCCACATGCGTTGCTTGATGTACGTTGACTAGGTCTAGTCATAATTGACGTTAGGTTCCATGCAGAACAATAAGCGAGTAATGTTGAGCACATTCGGTCCTTGAAATTGAGTGAATTGGTCCTGGAAAGTCCTTGAAAAGTGCTTGATGTCAACCAAGGTGTGCAAATCCTGGTTGTCGTTGTAAACTGGGTTTTTCCTTAGACAATAATCTATATTCGTTGCATCCCTACATGCACCTTGAGATCACACTCGCCCCTGTTGTCATTTAAAAGGATGGAAGTGATGGAAGTGTTGTTGTTTCATCTTCATAGTTGTTGGACATGCTGAAGTTCTACACAGGCTTTGAGATCAATGACCAGACAGGAAATGCCCTTACACAGAAAGAGATGACTTCCCTGCACTATGACAAAATCATCTCCCTGCAGGTAAAGATGTGAAAAAGGCAACAGAAGTTATTGTGTGATGATGTTTTTTTTTGTAATCTACTTCAAAAGAATTACATTATTCTCGTGTATTGCATCATATTAACATTTCATGTCCTGGTCTGTTAATATAAGTAATATTATTGTGACATCTGTGTTTTGCTCTTTGCTTCTGTCTTGCAGAGGGCAGCCTTTGCTCACTTTCCAGAGTTGCAAGACTTTGCTCTGTCAAATGTAGCTTCTGTAGACACTCGGGAATCCCTGACCAAATTCTTTGGGCAGCTCAGGTAAATGATAACATCTGAAATGAATATTGTGAATGGAGATTATGGTGAGAGGTAATGCATGATTTGGAGTGAGTAACCTTACAATTCATTTTTACGAATAAAACGCCCTTGGATACAGAATGAGTACAAAAAGACTGATGACTGAAGTCTCAGTGACATGTATCCAGTGACTATACCCATATTGGTCCTATATTGCAGTACAGCAGTACCCTTTGTTGCTTGACTTCCTTGCTAAATGGCAGCAAGTGAGCCCTTAAACAGGCAGCTGGTACCAGCCAGAGAGAGAGGCACGCCTCATTACTTTAATCGATTTGCAGTGGCTTGAGAAGAAACTCTTTGAACAGCTTTGTTTGTCAGATAATATTAGCTTGCTAAAGAGCCAAAAAGGACCACCCTCGCTTTTATCCACTAAACCAGTGTGTGGTTTTCCTAGGATAAAAGACGTTCATTTATTGGTGATTTCTGATTGCTTATTTTCTCGCCTTTCTTGGCTTTGGATATCATTATTTTTTAAATTACTGACACAAGCTCTTTCAAAGGTCTTAAAGCCATGACATTTTGACTCTTTAAGGCACTTGACTGACTGACTCATTATGTCTTTATTAGTGCAGAAGTGATATGTTATGTATATTTGTCATAATTGCTCCGAGATGCCATGTTGGAACAACACAAATTTCCTCTTAGCAGTTCATGTTTCTATCACCCTCACCTCTTTTTAACTTGTGTTGTGGATTATAAATGCTTAAACTGCACACCAAGTTACTTTAAGTCAGGCAGAGGGGTATGAGCCGAACTGAGCTGAATCAGGTGCAGACTTTAGCTCAAACATTTCATCCTTTTCTGAAAGCTCTGCTCCTTTTCCCAGAATTAGGTTTTTGAATATAGTCGGAAATGCATTGTTCCCTGCTCCACAACTGTCACCAAAGGAGCTCCTGGGTAACTCACAATATGCCAATCAGAATTATCAAGGCCCTTTTCATCCAAACATCTAATACTAATACCAGTTTATTCCAGCTGCAATACCCATGGGCTTAGCTCCCAGTCACCAGCAATGCTGAATTTATCTGCATTGCTCCCCCAAACACAAACACAGCCTGTCCACACAAATATACAAACCTATTCTTTTACATACAAACATGGAGGCATCTTATAGTTGCAAAAAAAACATACTGAGTGTCATTTCAGACCAAAATTATGCTGATTATGTGATGAACATTATTCATTTAAATGTAGAAACTGTTGGTAAGATGTGTGTATGTCATTCTGTTAATTAGTTATTTAAGCATGAGGATATTATCTGACCAAGAAAATGAAATATGCTGAAAATATAATTTCAAAAAATGACTACATGTTTCCTTTTTTTAATGTCAAAAAGAGGCCTCATGAGGTTTTTCATGTTGTCACATGTTTGTTGCATGCATTTAAGTCTCTCTGATAAAGTGATGAAAATACACACACAACTACCACAATTTCCGTTTAATGACTTGGCTAAAATCTAAACAAGGGTCTGGTTATGGAAATAAATAACTGAGGACCAGTTACTATTAAGTTCACATCTTTAAATTGCCCTGCCTGTGGCTCAGCTGTCAGTCATGACCTGGTCTAGTCATCTTTATTACCCAGCGTGAGTTGTTGTTGTGCTGCTGTTATTTTGTTGCTAAGGGAAGGAATGTCCACATGACCTATGCCAGGTCATCCAGTGAGCCACCAAACTGCAGCATTGGCAGAAATGCTATCCCATTGGCCAAGCATGGCATCACAACAAGCAAAATGCATGCAGATACACTGATATAGTCGGTCAGTGCCACGTGCCGCTGTGCAGGCCTGTCACAATGTGTCCAGTCCCTGTCCCTTGCAATGTACCAGACCCTGCCTGTGTCACAGTGTGTCAGCCTCATTAACACAGGTCTGTATGCAGAGAGACACACCTCAGACGTTCAAAAGAAAGATGGGCTTTGATTTACATAATCCTGTCGCATCAGTGCACCTCAACCTCTTTTCACACACGCCAACAGTGCTGGATTTAAGTCTTTGTGCCATCATGATAATAAGCGTAAAGAATTTCATTGGGCTCTGCATCAACAACTGCCACCATTTACAAGATTTTTCTCACAGGTTCAGGTAGAGTTGTTGAGTCTTGTTCTTTGTACAGTACTAAGTTATTTGTGTGATTGTCATCCATACTCTGGAGTATTTCCTGATTATGTCATTTGCACATGGTAATTTTCTTGCTTACACACATGTTCATTTCATCTTTCTGTCCAGCCCCAATATGCTCCACCAGGTGGCTTCGTACCTGTGTCTGCTGCCAGAGCTGTCTGAAGGGCAAAACACCACCTATGAGAGGGAGGTTCTCCTTGAGCTGTTGGTTAGTGGCATTTTTATTGTTTTGTACATTTGAGTTTTTACATTACATTACATTACATGGCATTTAGCAGACACTTTTATCCAAAGCGACTTACAATGGAATTGAGTACAATCAGCCAGGGTGGAGTCAAACTTGCGACCATGATGTCTTTCGCACACAGTGGAGTGGCTTTTTAAGCGATCATGACAAATTTATGTCTTTGTTTTTAGTCTGTTGTGTTTAAAAATATCAAATGTACCATGTAAACCAGTAGCCTCTCAAAAGAGTAGCTCATATCTTCAGTTATATAATGTAGTTATACAGTAGCTGTGTCTCGGTGGGTAGAGCAGGTCATCTTCCATCTGTAAAGTTGGGGTTTGATCCCTGGCTCCTCTGGTTTTCACGCTGATGTTTCCCTGATAAAGACACAACCCAAAATTGCTCCTGGCCACTGTGCCTACAGTATGAATGGCTGTGACTGGTGTGTGGTCAAAAAGGCACTGCATATAGATATATGAGAATATGTATCTCAACCAATGTTTAATGCCTCAGCCCTTCAAGAACAGACTGTAAAGAGATTGTTTCAAGGGAATGAAGTAATACCTCATGTACAGTTTGCTTGTCAACAAGCAATATAAAAGATGTATAATTGTTTTTGGTGCACCCCTTTAAACAATGTTGGCGAACAGATATTTTCCAGTAACTGGCCAGTCAGCAGCAGTCTGCAACATAATAGGTTTTGTATTTCTTACTTTATATAATCGTTAATTAAATGACTTGACCTTAGAATACATATAGGATTGCCTCTCCACTGGCGTCTCTTGAATTTGCCCTCTAATCCAATTACTGCTTTATGTGAGCATTTGTGTGACCTAGGGTGAGTTGGAGACAGTGCTGATGAGATAAAAAGCCTGTTTATTTATATATTTATTACCTTTCTTATTCACTGGTTAAGCTCTCTGGTTTCCCATCTATTGTTTATTTAATTTCCAATTCTTTATTTTTTTTCAACCCCTCCAGAATCTATTGGACCCTTGTCCTATCAGTCTCCCCAACACACACTCTTGCATGTGTTGTAGACCTCTTCATCATAGTGGGCTATTCAAGGCTCTCCTGCAGTTATTCATAATTACCCTCTCAGACCTCCCTTGGTCCTTTTTGAGAACCCAGTGGAGAATAACTGATTCATAATTATGTGATTGGATTGCTGTAAAGGACAAAGCCAGGGTCTCATTTGTGTGGGCCTAAGGTTACCCCAACAACCAATATCCCTGACCAGGTGGGTTAAACAGGAAGGAGCCACAGAACCAGAACTGTACCTCATGATTACACAAATCATGCATGCCGCAAACACAGTCATAAATGTGCTTAAGGTGGTTGAGGTAGCACTGCTTTTACACCAGTGCTAGTGTTTGGCTCATTTAGGCTTTTTATTTCCTCTGGTGTTTCAGATGAGCTGGTTTGTATTCAGCAGCAGATATCATTCTCCTTGACAAAGTAAATAATTAATGTAATGTGACTTTTACCAGAAGGGCACAGATACAATGCCGGTGCTCGAGTCACAGACTAATGCAATAAAATAGAAAGATACCCGCACAACAGAATAATAATTCTTTATCTTATTAGCAATGTTCTACGAAACTATTTAAAATGAATATCCACATGAAGAAAATCCAAATTATGTTTAACTGAGCATCGTAGCTACAGAATTACACCTGTATTTGCTAAATTCATAAAATGTAATAAGTGATTGAACAGAATTTGTTTACAAATAATTCCTGGTGAGATTCTGTTACTTTTCACCGAATATCTGTTCATCTTTTCATCTTTTCTTCAGGCCTTCCAGGCATAAGCACATTAGGACCCATTGTGAGCTGCTGGTATACCAGAATATGCAGTATCACCATTTACATTTATGCCAGTTTTGAAGCATACATTGTCTTCAACCGAGGTGTAAAGCAGAGGGGCTAAATTAAGGGTAATGCAAGTTGTAATTGGCTTCATTAGTATGTTATATGATACAACCTGTTTTTCCTATTCAGTGGTCAGTCTTCTACAAAGAGAGAAGATAATTATCTTTAACAGTGAGGCCCAGTTGCAGACGAGCATTTGTTCATTAACGCAATTTCACTCTGTGTCTTTGCCCCCCTCTCTTTTCTGCCACACACACATAGGTGTCGCGACATGAGCGCAGAATCTCTCAGATTGAGCAGCTTAACCAGATGCCCCTTTATCCAACAGAGAAGATAATCTGGGATGAGAACATTGTCCCGACAGAGTACTACTCAGGCGAAGGTAAGTGCATTTGCACGTGTTAAATGTAACTGTGTTTGCACGTCTGTGTTTGTTTCTCTGAGTGAGTTGAGACCAAATTCTATCTTCAGTGTTCTGCCAGTCCCACATCGTCACAAGTGCACACCCACATCTTGTGTTATCTCTTATCCTAAGGGCACTCAAGGGAGTTAACTGGCACCTCTTACTCAGGGAATCCTCTTTAGTAGGCAAGGACACCTTCAGAAGATTGCATAGTCTTGATGATTCAAGAACGGAAGTTACATAAAACTGACCACTCATATGTTTGTACCTAATATAAATATAAAAAGTCAAGAATAGAACGTATTATAGGTTTGTGTGTAATTACTCATATATTGTGTAATTATTCAATTATACAGTGGCACTGTCTAAAACTGTCTGACAGAAGGCCTAGCCAAAGATACTGAGATTGTTGTTGGACGTGACCAAGATGGACAGAATTAAGAATGAACATATTTAAGGAACAGCTCAGGTTGAACGGTTTGGAAGTAAAGTAAGAGATTTGAGGTTGAGATGGTTTCGTCATGTGCAGAGGAGGGATAGTGATTATATTGGACAAAGGATGTTGAAGACAGGCCGGAGGAAAAGAGGAGGACCACAGAGAGGGTTTATGGATGTTGTGAAGGAGGAAATGAGGTAGGTTGGTTTAACGAAAGAGGACATAAGGGATAGTGCAAGGTGGAGGCAGATGATCCACTGTGGATACCTCTAAACTGAGAGTCCGGAAGACAAAGAAGTGTAATTACTCATCTTAATTTAATATACACTCTGTGTGCCCATTCATGTTTTTCTTCCCAGGTTGCCTGGCACTACCTAAACTGAATCTCCAGTTCCTGACTCTCCATGACTACCTGCTGAGGAACTTTAACCTCTTCCGTCTAGAGTCCACTTATGAGATCAGACAGGACATAGAAGATGTCATTTGGCGTATGAAACCATGGTGAGATGTCCATATTTCTGCAAAAATGTCTGTGCAATTGATCCAGAAACTTTGAAAATCAAATTTCTTGGACTTTAAAAGGTCAAAGTTGTTGGAAGATGATTCTATTTGTTGATGTCATAAGGTCATACTGCTCATAAAGTCTGGAGAGGTTATTGAATGCAAAATTTGTGATTATATGTTCTTTCATTACATCAGAAGAGTCTTAATAGTCTAGATTCATCGGTACTATATTTATAAGTTCAGAAGATGCAGTGAATCTGTACCCAAAGAAAATGTAATAAAAGGTCATCTGCAGTTATAAGAGTGAAATTTCTTTTTATATTCTACATAGGGATTGAGTTTCAAATGAGATTGTTGCACACACTGACAATGATATCTTATTTTTTCTTGCCTAAATAGATCAAATGAATTAGTCGTTTGTTGTTCACACTGAAGTAAATAAGTAAGCAGTTAGTTCCTTATGCTGCAGTAAATCCACCTGATCCACCTGTCATTCTTGTCAACAGACCGTAGTGCTTGTCTAACATCGTGTTGTGTCGTTCTTTATACACTAGGCAATCAGAGTATGGTGGAGTGGTGTTTGGAGGCTGGGCCAGGATGGCTCAGCCTATCACCACTTTTTCCATTGTGGAAGTTGCCAAGCCCAATATTGGAGAAAGTTGGCCTGCTCGTGTTCGAGCTGATGTCACTGTCAACCTCAATGTACAAGATCATATCAAGCACGAGTGGGAAGGTAATTGTCTGTCTGTCATTTCGGTATACTTACCATTCATACACATTTGGTGTGTTCTTGTTGCTGTCAGAAGTAAGAATGGGGGCATTCCATTGAGTAGGAACTCATTTTCAAATTGAATGCCTTAGGTCATTAGGTCAGATTTTCCAACTTGGAAAGTCAGCCTAAGTCTTTTTTGTTTTATAAGTCATTCATACATGTAGTACTGTTACATTTTTCAAGTTTGCATTCATGTTTTTTGACTTATCAACTGGAATGCGGTCCGGTCCATGGTAATGTTAGTCCCAGTTTCAACTTCCAATGTAAATGAAACACATTTTATGTTCCATACAGACACTATACATAATGTTACTGGTTTGAAAGACATCACTTCACTTAACATAAGTGCACAATGATCTTAAACTCTCAAGAGAAAGATATGGACATGTTCACATGCCTTTGATCTTTAATGGTCATGCTTTTTAAAAAAAAAGTCAGCTATACCAATTTGATGTCATTTTTTTTAATATCCCCTTTTATGTTTGATGTGTATGTCTTTCTTTTTATTCCGTCAAATGATTACCTCCTTCCATCTACTAGCTCTATCATATACCTAGATCCTTATGTATGAAAGATCAGGCAGATGCTGACAGAACAGTTTTTCTTGCCCCATTAAAATCCTCCACATGCACTACTGCTCTGTTTTACTGACACTCACCCTTTTCTGTTCTTGTGTCTTTTTCTCTTTTAAATTAATTCTCTGCCTCACCTTGCCTCCCCATGTCTTCAAATCCCTTTTAATTGTATGCTTTCTGTCCCTGTAGGTCTACGGAAGCATGATGTTTGCTTTCTGGTCACAGTGCGACCAATGCTGCTCTATGGCACACGCTTTGACCGGCGCCAGTCTTTTGTTGATCAGACTGGGCTGGCGTATGTGAGGGGCTGTGAGGTGCAGGGCATGCTGGATGACAAAGGACGTGTCATTGAAGAAGGTATGCTCATATTATACACACAGACTCATACACAGCCTAAGCACTGTCCCTATAAACTTAACCATAACTAGTTCATGCCCAACTATCACCTTAACCTAACCACAGGAGGAGTGTCTGCCTAATTAAGACCTAATTAAGACCTGGTTTTGCCAGAAAGGGTCCTAAGAGGGTAACAAATACAAACACATACATGCACACTAGTGACACATGACATCCATCTTCCCGTCACCTCCTATATATGATTAACCACTGACTGGTCCTCAGGACAGGTTCATACTGGTGTTGTCATGGTGACAATCACAGGGAGACCTGACCTGTTCACATTCCATTAACCCGAGGTCAGCAAGAGCACCTGAGAGCTTTGGGTCTTGCCCCCACTTTTATATATTGGACTTAACGGACTCGAGACTTTTCTCTGTAAGAGCAAAATGAATAGATGAATGGGCTTGTTCTGCTAAATATATTTGTCATATGCATAAAAACATGAACCACAATTTATTATTATTATTATTATTATTATTATTTTCAGCAAGAATATGTTCCAACATATTCTTTTGTTTGTTGATTTGTATATGGGTGGTTATCGACTGGCCACTATCAGAGTAGTGTGTCCTGGGCTTTATTTACCATGTGTGTTCTTTCCCGTGTCCTAGTGCAATTCCTCTGATTGTTAATTTACCGTGGCCCACAGTACTGCTATTCTGTATTAACTTTTTCCCCCTTTTATGTATCTGTGTACTGAAGCACCCTTTCCCCTCTCATCTGTTTGGATTAAATATGCAGAGGTTAGAGATTTTTAATAGGCATCCTGTCAGGAAAAAACATGCACTGCTGGTGTCGGCTTGGTTAAACTTTCAGATCCTCAAGGATAAGTGGTACTCTAGCTAACGAGTGGCTGATGGTACACCAGTAACCAAGCACTTGTCAAACGTGTTGGGAAAAATAAAACATCTCTATTTCTTTTGATCATGAATGATATAATATCGTCTTTCATGAATTTGAGGCCAATACAATGACGCATACAAATTCATGAATGAACATATGCATCATGTTTTATTGTCCTGCTCTGTGTCCTGCAGCTTCACACAATAATCCATTTAGACATCTGTGATAGCTACACTAGCTTCATTACACAGACTCTCAATTAGAGTTTTAAGCTTGTAGTCTGACAAACATTTTCATGTAACCCTCTTTACTGAGAGGTTGTGCTCTTGCACATGGAGATCTATTTTTTTTTAATGAAAAAATAGAATGTGAATCGTATTTTTACCTTTGAGAATAAGCTACAGATTATCCTCATCATTACACCCTTGCTTTCTTCACCACTCTGTTTCAGGACCTGAACCAAAGCCTAAGCTGCGAGGGGATGCCAGAACATTCCGGGTTTGGCTTGACCCAAACCAATATCAGCAGGACATGACCAGCAGTATTCAGAGTGGCACTGAAGACCCCTACGAGACTTTCAACATCATCATGAGACGAAAACCCAAGGAGAATAATTTCAAGGTTTTGTACTACATTCTGAAGCACACAGGTCACCCCTCACTCTGCAACATATTTGAGTGCTTTATCTTCAGACCTTGAGCTCTGGTCCCACCAACACCACTACTGAGTGATGTATCGCACATATTATACTCTCACTGGAATTGTAGCTGCAAGGTTAGGGCCAGGGCAGCTCATGGAAGTTCATCATACTAATGTGTGGATCCTTCCTCTTATTTGAGAGCCTCTCATTACAGTTTTGTCAAATCTCCCTTTTCTAATTCTGCACACCCATTTCTGTCGTTCACAGTCAGAGCAGGTTAAGATGTTTTTTTTTAACCTTACTTCTTTCATGGATATGAAAAACTGGAAGTAATGGGTAATCAAGAGGTGTTTTTCTCCCTCTTTGATGTGTGACACAGACAAAACAAAAATTGTTTTCTACACTGTTTTATGCACAGGGTATTTGACAGTTTGCCACTCATTAGAAAATATAACTGACATATAATTACCTGCCATCCAGTCAGCCTACCACAAAATATTCTTATCCTGATAAACCATCTCTTGTTTGTTGATTGTTGTCTGACATGCCTTTCCTACAAGTTCTTACGTTTTTATAACCATTGTATATTTATTTTTGTTTCAGGCAGTGCTAGAGACCATCAGACATCTGATGAACACAGAGTGTGTCGTGCCTGACTGGCTCCACGACATTATCCTTGGCTATGGTGACCCAGGCAGTGCCCACTACTCCAAAATGCCAAATCAGATATCTGCATTGGACTTCAATGATACCTTTCTGTCCTTGGACCACCTACATTCATGTTTCCCCGGCTGCACCATAAAAGTCACTGAGGACAATCCTGACCTTCAAGTCCCTCCTTTCAGGTGAGAGTCAAAGATTCAATGAATGTTTGATTTACACTGCTCAAGTGTTAAGTTGAGTATTATTCTTTTTAACTTTCATCTTTCATATAATGTACATACTAGGTACAATTAATGCTATAATACTACATGTTGTGTTTTACATGGTTTCCAGAATCAAGTTTCCCGTCTCAAACAAAATAGACAAAGGAAAGAAGAGAAAAGCAGATGAAGAAGTGGAAAACAAAGAGGAAGACACAACCTTGATCGTCGAGCCCTATGTCACTCCCAACCGTGGGCCATATCCCTACAACCAGCCCAAAAGGTGAGCGGTCAACGCTAAGGTTCAGGCCTTCATAACAAGATAATAGTTGAGAAGTTGTTCAGTTTTTATTTTATACTATTACTTCTCTCTAAAAGCAAGCTGAACATTCAAATGATTTTTGACACAATTTTTGTCTTGGTTTGGTTGGAACAGCAAAGAGTGACTTTTCAGTAGAGAAGTGCAAGTCAGAATGCAATAGGTACTACCCTATTCTGGGTCCAGCTAGTTTGACTTATTTGTCTTTTGTCTCCGTGGTGTCTCTACATGAATAGATGGATTGTATGCCATTAAAGGAGAACAGAAGTTGCTTTCATATTCCTGTACTCATTAGAGCACTACAGCATAATGGCTTCATCAAGATTTAAGTCTCATCTGGCGATGGTTTAGGATTTCTAGGTTATGCTTTGATATTCAAATTTTGACATGTCCACAGGGACAGTCGGTCTTTCAAGACGATCTCAAAAAACTTCTAACAACCTGCAGCATTAAGTACCTTAAAAAGAAAACATTTGAAAACAAATGTGTTCATGTTGTCAAGGCCATTTAGCATTTTAGGTTAATCACTTGCTTTATTAATATCGGCTTTTTTTTTCTTCTTTTTTTTACAGGAATACGATTCAGTTCACTCCTACCCAGATTGAAGCCATCCGGGCTGGGATGCAGCCAGGTCTCACCATGGTAAGGACTTGTTATTTGGTGATTCACTTTGTAACATGCTGACATGTGTTTTCAGGATACATTTCAGCTCCCTAAAGAAAACCCTGACAGATTTACATCATAAATCACATTTCAAAACTCTCCCTGCTTAATGCACCAGATGGTTTATTACACAGAATACGCTGCAATGGAAAGTGCTTGAAAAGCACAGGTACTGTAAACAGCAGCGTAGCAGTTGATTGGAAGAGCCATGGTTCACAGTTGCTGAGGCCCATCAGGAGAAGAGTTTATCATTCTATCAGTTCTTCATTCAGTTAAAAAAAATTGGTCATATAAGATTTAACTTATGGTTTAGGGACAACATCTCTTGGAGTTGCTGTTAAGAATCAGCTCATAACATGGACATAGTAAGTCCGGAACATAGTGGATGGACTTAAATAGGAGGACAAACTGTCTGAATCCAGACATATAAAGTTATCATGCATATCCTTAAGTGAGTGTGATACTGTCTGGACGGCCTCAGTGAGCGCTGATACAGTTGGCTCATACTTTTCCAGCTCGCTGTTGTAAAGCCAACCGACTTACAGTCATTAATCCTAGTGATGTATACCAAGGGGATTCCCTCAACAGTAAATATGCTGATGCTTCATGTCTCCTATCTCAATCACTGAGTGCTGACAAATTCCCCTGAAATCCCATCTATAATTTTGGCATTCCCAGTGAAATGTTCAACCACATATAAAATATCACATTAACAGTAGTTGAGTTTATATGCACATCGAGAGCCATGTCATTCCAGCCTGCTCTGGTATCTCTTATGTAACTCACACTTTTTGACAAGTGCTATTTCGCTCTGGTGATTGGGAGCTGGCAGCGAAGCCTCTGAGTAATTTATTGTGCAGCTATCTGAGGTAAATGCACCAACAAGGCTATGGCAGAGTCGTAAAACAACTTTGCTCCTCTTCTCACTCCCTCTAACCTCCCTACTTGGCATATGTCACAGTCATTAGCAGCCATAACAAACACACTCTACCTCCCAGCCTGCCTTGTTTGGCTTTCATGTAGGGAAAGCAAGAAGATGATGATTATGTGCTGATTTATGCAAGGGTATCTAATTGTGCTCACTATTTTTAGCAGAATTTGCTCACCTGAGAGACCCAGACTAAGACCAACTTGTTTCATGAATATTTATTCAATAAATGAGTCTTACTCCCATTAAGTAAATATAAGACCTATTTTGTGGTAACTTATATGTGGTGATGAAGGGCTTCTAGCATTGAGATAATAAGATATTTACACCTCCTCCAGCTTCTCTGCTTTTTCAGTAGCTCTCTGTTTCTTCATCCATCTGCACAATCAATGGGACTGTCTTGGCATGCCAGGCAACACCAACATTGCATTGTATCCATCCAAGCATGGCTAACTCCTAGGAAATAACATAGCCTATTCTGACATGCCTGTGGCCTAGCTGTCACATCCACTAGACTGTCTACCTAACAAGGGATGAGCCGACAATACTCCGTTTCTGTTCGATATTGGTCAGATAAAAATGTAAAATATGATAAAATACAAAGAATAGTAGATGGTAGAATAGACCATTACTTCATCAATATGGGAGAAGAATATTTGTTAGTTAGAGAATTACGTCTTTGAAATTAACTGAAATTGTTACAGTCTTTTTTTTGATAGAATTTCTTCCGTTTCTCCAGGTTGTAGGACCACCAGGTACTGGAAAGACAGATGTTGCAGTGCAGATCATCTCAAACCTCTATCACAACTTTCCTGAGCAGAGGACCCTCATCGTCACACATTCAAACCAGGTTAACCCAACACACACAACACAACATGTCTTCACCCAGATGTTACTGATCTTTGAAGTTTCCTGAACACTACAAACAGCAGTAAAGCTGAAGAATCTGCATGAATTAATGGAGACTGAAATAAGAGCTTCAGAATTTATATGCCTGTACATCCGATGAATAAAAATATTCACACATGAGAAGAGTAGCTTCCTTGCTTGATCGTTGTTCTTTGTATACCAGGCTCTGAACCAGCTGTTTGAAAAGATCATGGCTCTAGACATCGATGAGCGTCACCTCCTGCGTCTGGGCCACGGAGAGGAGGAGCTCGAGACCGAGAAAGACTTTAGCAGGTGAGAAGAAAGAGCGCTTACAAAGATCTTTGCACTTAGACAAATTGAGAGCTCATGTGAAAATTGAGACAAGTATTTAATCATGCATGTGTGGAGGTGCATTATAAAAATAGTAGTATTCACAGTACATATGCACTACACAGTCAACCATCACAGTTTGATCACAACGGACAACAAACACACACTCGTATTTAAGCAGTCCAGCTGCCCTCATACATAATTAGTCTGAGCCAACACAGTGACAGGGGCCACTTGATACTCTTGTATGACAGGTCAGAAGCCTGGTTTATCTTCATTAGGCATCATTGGCCTCCTCAGCCTCTCCCCTGGTGTAAGGGATCTCTCCCTACTGCACTGCACTCACAGGCAACGTCCTGTTTGTTTGACCCTTTTGTGAACCGACCCTTAGTCTGTTTGCACAGAGAGAGAGGTCATTTTGTATGGAATGCCATAATTATTTGAAATATTTCTTGTATAATGTGTTATTAAAATTGGATTGGCGCTATTTACTTAAATCTTTATCATTTCTGAAATATTAGCCTAGAAGGAGATCTGTAGTCGTGTTTTTCAACAACAAATGCTCCAAAATAACAAATCCTAGCTAATACTTAGACCATAATATGTATTTTATTGTACAAACTATTTAAATGTTGAACACAATGTTAAACAACATATGTTACAGTTTCAAGGGGATGTAGCTCTTTTTATTTATTTGCAACATGATGCAATAATTGTATGTGTTATTTCACAAAAATATAGTGCACAAAAAGGCCTTGTGAAATGTGTGTGGTTTGGGGTGATATGCCCTGCTGCAATTTAATGTTTTAACACTAGTTGTCTCACAACTTCCTTTGTCTATAACCTAATAAGCACTTTTGTTAAAACATAGTGTTGCTGTTTGTTATTCTACGCTAGTGGTTTGGCACAGACAAAATAGCCCCAGATAAGAACCACTGGAGTATTGAAGTAAGCTCTAGTAGTTCCCAACACTCTTACCCAAGTAAGGTGTTGATAGTGACTCAGACCTCACTACTGAGACATAGTGAGGTGGGAAAAGAGAAGGTGGGGATGTGCACTTTTAGCACTCATGACAGATTTGGAAAAAAAATCTCACGATACCCAAGACATCTACGGTTTTACATGACTGCTGCTGTATTCAACACTATTATTAGACATTTCAGCCAGTGTAATCATTTTTTGTCTTATTTCAAATATAGCTCATTGTTATTGAATAAAACTGTTTTTGTTGATACTATTTAAAGTTCCCCTATAGCTGACATTGCTAATTACCAACTAATCTATCTGTGGCACTGAGCAATTTGCTCCCTATATCTCTTAGCAACACTTGCGGGGTGGAGGGGGAGTAGAGGTCTCTCCCTCACTTGCCTTGCCATGCCTTGACTTGCTTGCTCAGTGTGAGCATATGACTGTAGAATGAATTGTGTTATATGGGAACTGTGGTCTGAACCGGGGGAAGCAGTCTCTTGCATTCTTAAATTATGCAGCAACACAGATGTAAAAGGTTGAGCTTTAGCTAGCAGGATTTAATATGTTCCCGCCTGCCTAGCTTCCTCATAACAACATGCAGACTCTACACTCCTTCCACCCCACTTACACCAAAGAGCCAGAGAGTTTTAATTAACACTATACATACATGAGATGAAAAATGTAAGACTTTGCTCCTCAGAATTTCTAACAAAGGAAAAGCTACTGCACTATCAATTAAAAAAAGCCCCCCCAGGATTTCATGATGAGTTTTTTTGTGCTGTTACAATGAGATTTTGTAAGTGGAGTGTAGATGAATATCACATTTAAAATTCATTTGTTGACTTATACCATATGTTAATTATACCATACGTTAATTAAAAGTGCTCTCATTCAGGTTGGAGCACATTTTTTTACATTTATTGGATGTAGAATAACTAAGTAACTGTTTTCACACTTGTGCATCTATTTTGGGTTGCAGTCTTTTAGTAGCTGAGCGCAGGATGAACAGGTCTGTTATCCTGGGAGGCAAGGTTACATATTAGATTTTATTTTTCTATGGCAGATCAGTGCAGTCTTGAGACATCTGCTGACTGAAGATCTTTGCACTGTGTCTAAAAATAGAGTTCACCTCCAGTATTACCCTATGACCCCTCCCACTTCCTGTCAGTGTGTGCTGCTCGATTCGCTGCCACCTGCTAATTGCTGTTCAGCTGCACAATAGGATGCATGAGAGAACCTCGGCACCTTTTCATATAGTCAAGAACACTTATTTTCTTCTACGGGAAGGATCATAGTTGCATATAATTTTAAACTGCATGTCCTCGGATTACCTTTTCTGCATCCTCCGATTCAAGGGTTACACAGTGAAGGCGATTATCTAAACTCCACACAATCAGATCAACAGTAACATGACACCCTTCAGATTAATACTAACTCTGCTCTATTAATTATATCTGTCAATTCAGGAATATCCAACATGATGGTATGGTTGTGAGTGATTTGGATCACATCAGAGGTTGTTGAATACCCATGTTGTGCTCTCTGTCTCCAGATACGGCAGAGTGAACTATGTCCTAGCCAGAAGGCTGGAGCTCCTCAGAGAGGTTGGAAGGTTACAAGAGAGCTTAGATGTCCCAGGAGATGTTTCTTACACCTGTGAGACTGCTGGACACTTTTATCTCTACCAGGTAAGATTATTACTAGGTGTGTGTCTGTTTTTGTTTTGTTCTGTGAAGATATTTTTGCTTTGGCCATATTTGTAAAGTTTTTTTGCAGTTTGCCACTCATCTCTGTCTAACTAATAGATCAATACACATCCATGGAGATTTATGTATAAATATTGATTTATTTGCACAAGAGAGTTAAAAGTATTCAGGAGGTGTTTTGCAGAAATAATTAGAATAGATTTCTGTATTGTCTGGCCTGTTCCTCGGACATATTTATTCCACACAAATCCAGAAATAATTGAAGTTTCCATTCCCCATGCTCGGCTCTCTCAGCTGCAAATACCTAGAAAGTCTGATCCTTCACTGTTTATTCTTGTCACCTCATTATCACTGTCCTCTCAGGCTGCAAGAAAAATGCAATTACATATTGCATTCTTAAGCTTCACCAGGGGGTTTCTAAAGGACGTGCTGGGTGTAACAGTCCTTCAGTGTTGCAGAGCACTCAAGTTAAAACACAACCATTTGGATACCTACTGTAACAGGCAGTGTATTTCAGTGGCAGGTGTTATACAGTGTGTCTGAACAGGGTTTGTCAGTATAATAGCATTGCAACCTTGATAGGATCAAACCCTCGTGGATCTGGACATTTACATTTACGTTGTGTGTAGTGGCTGTTGTGATTTCATCATAAAATGGTCTATTGTTGCACTTTGCCCGCAGATTGAAGTCTCTCACACATGCTCAACATTGTGATTTCCTACAAATTTGATGCTCCTTCCAGTGGTGTCACTAGGTTTTGTGATTTGCATGAGCCCACACTAAAATGAATAAAGTGATACTTTATTTAGACATTTTAGTGTTAAACCCCATTTTCATGCTTTTTGGCCATGAATATCCATAATTGACTTTTGACTTCTGATACATTTTAATGACAACAATCCATCATTTAAGTTTGTTTTTAGTAAAATGTTAAAGATGAATAATGAATTAGAAAGACTGTGCAGATGCTATACCCAAATGTAACTTCACAAATGCAGGAAGAAGTGACCTTTAAAGTGGTTGAGTCTTTACAGAGTTATAAAAAAACAATAAAAAAGTTATAAAGAAAAACCAATAAAGTTGGTAAATTTAAACAAACATGGATTTAATCACCAATTGACAAACATTTTAATTCAAGTCCATCAGTTAATTTCTGCCTCTGAGAATCACAACCACCCTGTCAGCTCACCTATTTCAGCTCACTTTGCTTTGTATTCTATTTATCTTAGCTCTAGAACCTGGCTGTCTGTGTAGTGCTGTGACATTTAAAGATGTAAATGTCAAGGATTTGTTATGGAGTTGAATCTGTGACCTTGAGCTGAGTTTTCTGTTTGTGATCAATGATAACGATGTACTCAGAGACATACTTAAGGTTTAGATGGTTGTCTTAATAGGCTGTACAGACAGATACTTAACACACAATTAGGCTAAATCCTCCAGCAGACTCATTAATGTTTCTTAAAGTTATTTTTTTCCACAAGGGTATTTATAGGACTAGACTACCCTGCTGTTTGGGTGAAGCTGGTTTATTAGGTGCTCAGTGGGGGTACCTCTGAAAGAGTGGCACTATCTGTTCTCATTGTTCATTTGTGTGTAATATGCTTTAAGCTGAGGTCAAATAATTATTTAGGAATTACAGCAAGCACCATTTAGCCTGGGCAAAGCAATGAGAAACCCATGTATGTTAATAGTAAGAGATTTGGTTAAACATTAAAACTCCATCAACCAAGTAGTCATCAGCAATTTTGTAAATTAAAACACAGTTGTAGTACCGCTATACTTGGGTGTTAATTTTCAATAAATAAAAGTAGTAGCAGTCATACATTGTCAAACATTTCACATTCATAGCGCAAAAAATTGACTTGAAGGTGTTTTCATTGATATGTGTTTTCCTGCTGCATAAATGAAAGGACAAAACCAGTTTGAACACTGTTTGAATATGATATGTGAAAACACCTGATGTCTGCTTTCTCTTTCTCTTACAGGTGATCTCTCGCTGGGAACAGTACATGAGCAAAGTCAGGCCTAAACAGGGCAAGGATGTGGAGGTGGAGGCCGTAGCTGCCTTCTTCCCCTTCCACAAGTACTTCTCCAATGCCCCCCAACCCGTATTCAAGGGACGGTCATTTGAGGAGGACATGGATATAGCAGAGGGCTGCTACCGCCACATCAAGAAAATATTTACCCAGCTGGAAGTAAGAACACACCAACATGACACACACACACACACACACAGCAATAACCAGCGTGGTGCAAAGATTACTTAAATGCAATATGGTATGACAATTTTATTTATAGAGCACAACATTGCAACTACATTCCACTTTATTCACTGAAATTCACAGCTATGGTAAGAGCAATGTACAGTTCCATGTGTAGAGGCAGACTAGAGGCAGACTTTAAAGCACTGATTCAAACAAAACACATACACTCAGCTATGTTGCTCACATACTGTTTGCCAGCTTTCCAGGTGTTGAACTCTGCTTCATGCAATACTAACTGTGCCCCACTAGCTAATAGTTACCATAGTGACAGGTTGCTGTAGATTAATAGTAATGGGAAAATGGCTGTCTCTTTGTGAATGTGCCTATTTATGAGCCACTCCCTCCCTTTTATTCATCACCTGTCTTTCACTTCACTTAAAAAAATAATCATCATATGAGATACTTTCCACCATATTTACTGTATACCTGTAGTGATATGTTTGCCAAACCTTTGTAAAGATGAGCAACACAACAATACATTGAATCTTCTAACATAACACTTCAGATTTATGGGAACACCAAAAAGGTCTCTGAAAAGCAATAAAAAGTTATTGGCTAGAGGTAATATTCCAACACATGTGATGACCTTGATTTATCTGGCTGGCCTTTGTATCACTGCATCACAGTACCTCTTCCTCCCTCCTCCCTTAGCCTCACCCATGCTGCAGTGAAGTCTGTACACCCATTAAGAGGTATTGCTGTCAGTGGTGCAGGGCAGGGAACGCAACATCCTGCAGAATTTGCGTTTCTGTCTGCCGATTCAAAACTAAAAGTAGTTTGGAACAAGCTGTCATAGGAATATCCTAAGCATTTATTGCTAGACAGACAAGGACAGTGTGCGCCTCCTGGGAATCTTCTCTGTAAACATCTCCTGTTTCTTCCTCTGCAGTCCCACTACACCTTTGCCCATTGGTTATGGGTTTTTTTCCTCTTCCCTTTCAGTGTCCGTGTATCCTCACCGTCTTGATTTCAACCACTCTGAAGCCGCAGGGGTTAAAAATAGAACTCATCAATATTTCATGTTTTGATGAGATTAATATACTGCTAAAATTGTAACGCATCAAATATTTATGCCCCAGTACTGTCCAAGTCTGCTGCTTGTATAAGGTCTCTGTCGATTTCCGTTTACTCCACCATACAGCTACCGTGGCAACCTGAATATCACACATCTTTCATTAATTTCACCCCCAAACCGTGTGGTTTTCGCACTGCCATGAAATGGCTCGGATGAATCAATCAAAACAAATGAAAAAAAAAACCACCGAGGACACATTTTTGATCCAATCACTCAAGACATCATTCTGAGGTGGTCTTGGACACTTGGCAAATTTGTGATTGTGTTTTGGGCCACAATAAAGGGCCACCACCTCTGCAGTTTTGTAATTGATTTAAAGTATCAATACACTTCTCAGTGTTTCCAAATTCACATATATTTATTTATTTGTTGCCATTACTATAATATGAACATTGACCACCATATATTGGTTTTGCAGTGATATCCTATTTTATTCTTCAGTTGCTCACACTATTCTGTCTGCAATAAAATGTATTGCACATAGAGAGGGAAAGTACGATTCAGTCACAGACTCATGTGGAGATGCATTTTCACGCCCGATGTAGACTTTGAGCTGCCCACTCATTATTGAATCACCTGAGATGGATGAGTGTGGGTTTCCTCATGAAAGTAGAAAGCAGGGGGATTATGCTAATGATGTGCTTCATTAAAAGGCAGTGAATGTTTTTTGAGCATTATAGTTGTCTTTTGTGACTGACTGTTTCAAGCTTTTGTGAGCAGTGAATCACATATGACTCTCTTCTCTTCTTTACCCTCAAAGGAGTTTAGAGCCTTTGAGCTGCTGAGGAGTGGACTGGACCGTTCCAAGTATCTGCTAGTGAAGGAAGCCAAAATCATTGCCATGACCTGCACACATGCTGCACTGAAACGTCATGACCTGGTGGAGCTGGGATTTAAGGTAGAGCCTTTTCAGTTGTCACACAGATTTGACTGCCTGGTTTAGTTTAAGTATCGGTGTTAAATTGCTGAATTTCTTCATTAGTATGACAACATCCTGATGGAAGAAGCCGCGCAGATCCTGGAGATCGAGACCTTCATCCCTCTGCTGTTACAGGTATCTCCTCTCATGAATAAATCATAAAAAATGTAATACGTGCACACTTAATGAGTGAAGACTGAAATTTATACCTGTGCCTGAAAATGTACTACCAGGCCCCAGGTAGTGTTGTAAATTTCCACAGTAAGTGTAGTTTAACTATTAACACAAGAGTCAGTGTTCTACTGTCTGACTTTCTCTGTTAAGATCTGACTGATGAGCTCCAAGCTCAGTAATGGTGCTTGTCTTCGGTAGTTGTGCCTAATTGTGCGAGACAGTGCTGATGACTTTTTACAGATGAGATCATTAAGATCATCAGCTCATCCAATAACTTCACCAGAGCTCCCTTGTTTATCTCTAGTGAGTCATAGTCTGAGCCTTTTGCCAGGTATATGTCACAGTTTTACTCTATTCATCTTCTTCAACGTTCAGTGATAAAACCGTTTTTTTTTTTCAGTTAAAAAACTTATAAGGTTTGACTAAGGTTTGATCATTTGCAAAATATAGCAGCATGACTAAGACATAAATAAAATGTAGGCTGTTGTAGCTCTTCATGCTTCACAATCTTGCTAGGCTTTGAAGTACTCTTTGTTGTCCACCTGGAGACCTGATTTCAGCTTTTGCCACATCCCATTTTCACCCATTTCACTTTCCATTTATCCGTTGGATAATTTTACATGTGTGTGCAGTGGTTATGTTTATGGTTTATTTATCTTGATAACCATGTTCAAAGGGAGATCTAACAATTCAACCAACCTACACTGTCAAAATGCAAATGTAATATTTTTTTCCAGATTCTCATACTCACTTTTGCAGAGGTCTGTTATATAGGTGTTATTACCTCATATTTTATGATCTCTCTGTAGAACCCAGAGGACGGCTACAGCAGGTTGAAGCGTTGGATCATGATTGGAGACCACCACCAGTTGCCCCCTGTTATCAAGAACATGGCCTTCCAGAAGTACTCCAACATGGAGCAGTCTCTCTTCACACGATGTGTGCGCCTGGGGGTGCCCACCATTGATCTGGACGCACAGGGCCGTGCACGTGCAAGGTGGGTCTTCCTGGCAAAACACCACAATAAAGTCAATTTTGACTTCAGAGGGTACCTCATGTTTTTTCCATCTTTTTTGGGCATCCAGTAAATAACATGTTTTTTTTTGGTTTGCCTGTGCCTACAGCTTGTGTAACCTGTACAACTGGCGCTACAAACACCTCGGGAACCTACCTCATGTCCAGCGACTGCCTGAGTTCCAGGTCCCCAACCCTGGCCTAACCTTTGACTTCCAGCTCATTAATGTGGAGGACTTCAATGGGGTGGGAGAATCTGAACCCAATCCTTACTTCTACCAGGTCAGTAGTACATATTAAAGTACACAAATGCATACACAGCACAGGTATTAATTGTAAAAATAATCTAGTACTTATCTGTGATGGCAAACATTTATACTTTTCTCCAATATTTGTAAAAATCCACAATGTAAATAAAATTATCAATAAATCTGAAAAACCATAAATATCAACTTAAAATTTATTTTCTGAACCATAGATGTTTTCTCTCTGTATGACCTCATTTTGAAAAACTCTGAATAACAGTGAAAACACAGTGTAAAACTTAGTATTCAGATATAGAAATAAAACTCTATATCTTGTAACAGACAGAATGTGTAGCAGTTTTGAAACACTGAATCAGCCACTGCAGAACAGTTCATTCATTTTAAAAATGTAATAATTTGGCTACTAGTCCATATGATATATTAATAACCCTATTAGGTCTGCAGCTAATACTGGCTTCTCAGCACAAACCAGTGTGTTTGACTTCACACCAGGAACCACAATGTGTTTCATTGTGACATTGCTGAGACATTCAAAACTGCGTGGGCTGGGTGTGGGGGAATAAAGGGATGTGTTAAAAAAAGAAAAAAATTACTTTGCCACCAAGACAGTATTGGAGCCTAGATACCCTATTTTTAGTATAGCCATGATGTAAATGTTAACAGTAAAACAAACATAGTTGTTTATTTTGATATAGTGGTTTTGTTAAATTTTGTATCTTTTAAAGATGGAATGGATAGATAGTCGAATTATTTAAAAAATGTGACGGATTGAAAATAAATTGAGAAACCAGTTTGTTTATAAGCTTCATGGCCAGTGAATATATCACAGTCCTTCATGCAGCCTTGAACATTGTGCACTGTGAAGCTTATTGTTTTTAAATCCAGACCATGTGCACTTCTCGAGGCACCAGGTCACATGAACCTCAACTCCATTTGCCTGTTGCCATTTTCTGGCTCCTCAGGGGAATTGCCAGTATCGCACTCACTGCACCAAACACACACAAACTTGCAATTCTATCTTGGTGAAGACACATGTTGACCTAATGAATTCCTTCTCTGTTACTCTAACCTAATTCTGACTTGATCCTAAAACACAGTCTTACCCATACAAAGTATAGAGCAACCAAAATGTCCCCAGTGTTCTGTGAAATCTTATGTACGTACATACATTCCTAGTAGTAAATTGGACACTAGAGGAGCAATTGTATCCATTGCATGTCTGAGTGTCTGTCACAGCTGAACAAACATTAAACAAAACCCTTCTTTATACTCACCCAGGAACTGTACATCTGTCACACACAAACATGCACACACACACCCATAGTCCAAAGGTCTTGTCCGTCTTTGGCTCATTTGCTAAACCATTTTCCGTATCAGGTCTCAGTGTGTTAATAGCACCTCCAATGTTGTCAAGTGGCTCAAACAGGGTAGATTCTTATCATAATCCACATCTTCTATTGTTACAAAAGGGATTAACTCAGCTACTAGGCTTGCTACTTGAGCCTCCTCTGCTTCACAGTATTTATTTTAAAATACATAAGACCAAGTGGCATGATATGCTTTAGTCTAGAATTAGTCTAGATATATAAATTTTTTATACATTTGTTGCTACTTGATTTGTATTTGCACTTGCAGCTATAGTGATTTAATTCCCTATATTTTGTAGATAATTTTAAATATTATCTTCTTTAAGGCAAACCTGATGTTCAAACATGATTTAATTGAGAGGTAGAATATGGTTTGTTGGTAAAATATGGTCATTAAAGACATGGATGTGTGCCATTTGGAGACAGGTAATGGGTGAACAACAACAAAGGCTATCACTGTTTTTGATGTGTTGACTCCCTTGCATCTGGATCAGGAATAGTTGATGAAACTGCATAAATTATTATCAACGATGTGAGGCTGCAATCCAGGCTTAATTGAAAGTGCATGAATAATGCAAAATGTTGCCCTGTTTTTTTGGTCACATTTGAAGGGCAGAGTATGGCCTTGGAGCCAGCATGCACACACACAAACACACAGAGGAATCGCACTGTTACAACTAGGGCTGCGACAATTATTTAATTAAAGATTATTAATAAATTATTAAGTGAATTCTTAACTACTTTGATATTCAGTTTATCGGCTGAGTGTTTTGGACAAAACAAGACATTTGAGTAGCATCATCATTTCCAGTTTTGGTCAACACCCATAGTATCTAATATTTTCTGACATTTTACAGACCACATGAGCGCTCAATTAATCGAGAAATGAATTGGCAGATGAATTGATCATGAAAATAATCATTAGTTGCAGCCCCAGTCACAACATGCAACAACTATTTTCAATATCTTGCCTTTTTCAATTCACATACACAAACAAACCTGCCATCGACATGAGTGATTAAAGATTCGATGATGCAACCTTGTAACACTTTTGATATCAAAGCCACAGTAGAAATGTGCCTTCTGTGCAGCGGATCCTAGAATGGGACATTTTGTCCCAGCCTGACTAGTGGTGTTGAGTTCTGTCTGAGCCAATTAATTCCAGCCCAAATCAGATGGCTACTCATGCATTAATGAGGGGGCTTTTATCTGGCTGGAAAATTGACAAGTTAACACGACACAGGCGGGAAAGGAATAGAGCTAGATGTTGCATGGATGGAGATAAGGGGGAGGTTAAGATTCCACACATGGCAGACAGCCCTGAATATTGTCATTGGAAGATTGAATAATGTGTCTGTCTCATTACTTACGTACAATAATATTGTATGAATAATGTACAATAATGTTAATCTTGGCATCTCTACTCTTCTTTTATTTTATAGAACCTGGGCGAGGCAGAGTACTGTGTGGCCCTGTTCATGTACATGCGTCTGCTGGGCTACCCTGCTGACCGCATCAGCGTCCTCACCACCTACAATGGGCAGAAACACCTGATCAGAGATGTCATCAACCAACGTTGTGCTGGCAATCCCTTTTTTGGACAGCCCAACAAGGTAAAGACATGCATTCATCACTTGACATGTTTCACCCAGTTGCATGTATAAAGTGTGACAAATGTGTAGTGTTAAATGATTGATGTGTTGTCCAGTAAGAGGTTGGATTTCTAAATCAAAGTAGGTTGAGAATATAGTTTAGTCAAAGTGTTGCATTAGTGAATAGCTTACTTCAACAACCTTTATTGGCATTATCAAGTATTTAAATGACTTGGTAAAATAAAGAATGAAACACACACTGAAACTTCACGTGTGCCGCAGAAAGCCCTCCTTGCTGCACCAGTGAGCAGGATTCAGTGTCACATTACCACTAGTGAGCCTCCATGATCACATGATCTCTCGCTAACGTCCTCCCTGCCACACAGGCATGATGTGGTAATGCTAATAGAAAGAAAACATGGTGACACCACCATTATTTGCTCTTGTTTGTTTGCTGCACAATTTACCTGACAACAGAAGCATGTACTTCAGGTATACTTCTTAGAATTTTTACTTTAATGCTAATGCAACTAAGAGTTGTTCTCCTGAATAATATCTGTCAGCAGCAATTAATGACTTAAACAATTAAAGTCTAGATTTGAAAGGCTATCGACTAATTATTGTTATCGACAAAATCCCCATAAATATTGAGTTGTTATTTTTTGCTCATATCGCCCCAGCCCTTATATACTGTGCGCATGAACAGTTTCTTTACCTCTACATGTCAGCTGCTGTTAATTCACCAGCCTCACCACTGTTCAAGTGAGAAAGTCACAGCTCTCACTTCTCACAGGTTTCTGTCTGCTACCACAACCATGCACTTGTTCTCTTTTCTGTGCAATGTAGATGTAAGATTTAAAAATCTTACATTTACACTGAATCTAAATAAATCTGAATCTACTATCTATATTCCTGTTGGTTGGAAGATTAACAAATGGTTTAGGAACATACTTTATTTGCCTTGCACCATTTTTGGCAAAGCAAATGGTTTTTTTCATGTGTTCATTGTCCAGCTTCATCAAATCATGAGACCATTTAGAATGCTGCAGGTCACAAGACCCAAATAGAGCAGGACACTGCTGTGTCCTCTGTTTGCAACAGTGTACGTACCAGCCAACTGCATACCTCAAACTCTGTGTGTGATTGAGAGAGAGTGTGTGAGTGTTGTTGGGGAAAAAGGTTTAAAAGAGCCTGGATGCTCAGTGAGTGGGTGGGTGTAAACTGAGCTGTGTTCAACCCTGAAGGATCCCTGTTGAGTTGTCTTCATCTAGCCCACATTATTCCCCTAAACTCCTCTTGTTTCTCATCTTCCTTTCCCCTCCTTCACACTGTGTTAAGTCAGCAAAAAACTGGCACAGTTTCTCATCCCTGTTCTGTTTGTACTGCCAAATGTTTTTACCCACTAGCCCGAGGTTATTCTTTCCTCTCTCCTTACTTTCCCTTACCCACATTCACTCACTGTTGTTCTTCAAGTCTTTTACACGTTAAACAATGTCACCGATATGTTTTTCTAGGCAAAGCAGAAAACTATAACAAAAAACACAGAGTAACAATGTCATAGAGTCACTGCAACGGAGAGCGGCAGCTTGTTTCCAACTCAACTCAAATTTTATTTATGGAGCATGTTTAAAACAACCGCAATTGACCTAAGTGTCTAAGTACAGAACCACATCATTAATATAGCAAGACATAAAACAATGCAGTACATAATGGCAGCAAACAATAGGAATACTATCTATATGTGTGTATATATATGTGTGTGTGTGTGTGTGTGTGTGTGTATGTATATATATATATGTATATGTGTGTATATATACATATACATATATATACATACATACATACATACATACATACACACACACATATACTATAGGATTTTTGGATTGTATCAGATTTTACAATTTTAGCTGACCAATATCCAGTGATTTTGACCAGTATCGGCTAATCCATAAATGTACAGTGTCTGTCTGTGAAGTGGATACAAGCCATGTATAAAAGAAAGACAAATATTGCAGTGAGTTGCTGTTTGTTAATTATCTATTCAAAGAGCAAGCAAAGGATCCCTCCATCATTTGTGCAAACAGATGCTTAAATCATTGTTTACCCCATCACCTGCACTGTTAAATGTTCCTTCCTATTGCTGTGTGTGTATTTTGTAATGTGCAATCCTACATTGTTGTTTTGTCATTGGGTATATTCCCTATTCTGACAATTGGCCAGAAACTGTGCTTTGTCATGTTCGATGTCCTGCAATGTTTAGACATAAAGCCTTATCCCGTGTGCTTGTGGTCTTAGTCAGCATGCATGCCCAGCAATAAAGTGACAGGGGTGACAGATTTGCTGAGATGAAAGATAGTCTGAAAGAGAGAGAGAGAGAGATGACAGAGAGAAAGGGACTCTTGTGGGAAAATGCTGAGCAGCCGAAAGGTCACGACGCTGAGCGTCGGATCCAGTGTGTCTGACAGTGTGTCACAGTGGCTAAAACCAAGCAAATGTCAACAGCCAGCACACTTACGGTCACAACTTTAATTAAGAAAGGGCAGTTAATCACCAGTCACAGTCCCACATTCAAATGAACACATTAGCTCTCAGCTGAATCGCAAACACAGCAGTTGGCTTATATGCAGACAACTGTAAATTTGCATTAATCTTTATTTATTAGTTTGTGCATTTTGGGCCAAGTCAGTTGGAGGTAAGGTATATTATTATCAACTCAAGGGTAGTATTTATTAATTTGGGTCTGTAATAAAAAATGTATCACATACATGCAAATGCTTCACTCAAGTCTCAAACCAGAGACTCCCAAATTTAAATCTGTAAGTCTTTTTAAAATAACCCAGTATATCTTGTTTTCCTCTGCCTGTTGAGAACAAAATGAAATAATCAGCCAGTCTGACTTGTGTACAGGCATGTGCCATGCAAGAATTACTGTTGGCCATTACCTGGGAGACATTGTGTCATAGTTTAATAATTCTCATATAAATAGCTTATAATAATACGACCCAGTATGGGTGTGTACACGAATACAGTCTGTGCTGCAAAGTGCTTCCTTGAATCCATAGACATGCATATCCCACAATGATGTGACCTCTGTAAATCACTCCCTGGAAGATGTCTCATAAATAATTTAACTCCATGCAAAATGCTATACCATGAAGACATTCTCCATCAAAGATTCACTGTCTGTGCACTTGGATTAACCCTGTTGTTTTAGTTTTAACCATATAGTTATACACTGGTAGTGTAATCATTTTATTATCTAGAGTAAAAAGGTCTGCTGGAGTTCGTCTTTGTACACATACCATATGCATATCGCTGATGTTTGACAAGAGCATACAACCCCCAACTCTGTCATGCTATTGTAAAACCGACATATCGTTGCCTCTAGTGCTGCACCTGTTCTGCATAGCAACAGAGAGACCTGAATAAATATTGGTGTAGTTCTTCAATATCCCCATTGCATTCTCTTTCACACATTCACACTTACTCCTCACATTGCATTCCATTTTACCCAAAAGGGGAAATTATAGGGTTCGTTAAATGGAGTTCCAGAATCTCTTAATGTTGTATTAGCGAATGTGAGACGACTATGACTGCAGGATTAATTCAGCATGTGTGGTTCATAGGTCTTCTCAGCAAGACAAAAATAACTGGAAATAAAATGACCGAAATCAGGTTTGCACGTAAAAAGAACATTTCAGCTAACTAAGCAACATCAGCACATATTTTGCAATGTGTGGGTGGTGGGGTTTTTTCTTTTTTTGAATGATTAATATTTTTGTGTGGCCATGCAGGTGACGACAGTGGACAGGTTCCAGGGTCAGCAGAATGACTATATCATCCTCTCACTGGTCCGCACCAAGGCTGTGGGACACCTCAGGTAATTACTTCAACGCATGCCAAGAAGAAGGGCTGCTGTTCTACTGCAAATGTATCTGTGTACTAAAATACAACACCCAAGATAAACATCCTCCAGGAACACAGCACAACACAGCATAATGTAGGCACTCTCTTAACACGGCGGCTCTCAGTTGAACACAGACAGTGTTTTTATGTCCTTTGGAGAACCGTGTTGAATAGTTACACATCACATAGCTGAACTATGCATGAGCTGAGGGACAGGGCCATGTCTGTGGCACTGACTTTACCTCTTCTCCTGGTTAAGAGAATATCAAACACTGAGATGTGTTTTTATCAAAGGAAAGCTATGTAACAGTGATTAAGACACATTATGTTAACCAAACTGCAGCAGTGTTTTTTTTTAATTCTTTTTATTCCATACACCATTGTTTTCTGCTTAACTATGCTCTCTTGCTGACCTCTGTTCAGTATCCTCAACTCAGTTTCCTTATCGCTCTTCTCCCTCTCCTCCTAACTGTTGCTTCCTTCCTCATTTCCCAGAATTGATTTGTGGTGAAATGGCCTTTCACTCCTGAGCTGCCATGAGATCCTAATGAGCTCTCCACACTTAATACGCTGCATGTTTTAAAAACCAGACGATTGAGGCCAAAACTCTTCCACAGTTCTTAAGCTTGCCTTGCTGGCCTGTGGCTATGATGTACAGTAGCTGCTAGTGGAATTGCACTGTTCACAGTTTTGTCACAGATGTACTGCCAGTGCATTCATCTGTCCTCACATTGGCCGGTCAAATGGGAGCACCAGTGTGAAATAGAACTCGTTCCTTTTGTAGTTAAATGTACATACTAAAACTGACCATGCTCAAGTGTGTGTGTGTGTGTGTGTGAGCAGAGAAGAAAACGCTTAAAGTAACGACTTGATGTTGCTGGGAATAAAAAGTGCAGCTCAGCCATGTAAAGTGGTAGTTTATCTTGCTGGTACGACCTGCTCTGCTCTCAGCATCATTCATTTGATCTTGTCTCACACTGGATATTACACTCTGCTTTGTACACACTCAAATGCATCCCTGTAACAGTTATTGCTACATTGTAGTTGTGCGATGGAGGGGATGGAATTTTCAGCCCTGATTTATCCAGGGTGGGCCCTAAAAACCTAATTTTGCAATTGTGTGATTCCTTGTGTTTCTCAGCTTCTACATGAACACATAACCTTATATTGAAGCGTCAATATTTGTGTTAACTTTGGTAAATGCTGCTTTAATTTACCATCTCCAAGCAATTTGAAGCTCTTGTGACCACTGGTTCCCATTATTGAGATGTTTAAGGTTCATGAGAACCAAAGCCATCATTCTTTGACGTGGATGCAAGCTTTTACACAGATTTAAATGAATGATTTTATGTTTAGTCCTGCTCTGTGCACAGAGGAATTCCCACGTGAGAGAACAACTGTCCCACAAAAAAGAAATAACTTGTTAATCCAGTATTTCAGTTTTTGTTTTAACTTCAAGCTATAATGTGCAACTTTTCAACATAAACAAATGTCCATTACATTCATCAGGGTAAGGAATTTAACCGCGGTTCTCCGAAACAACTGTTGAAAGAACAGTTGGAATGTGGACGTAGTGTTGACCTTTCAGAAAGCTCTGCAGACACACCAAAGACTTGGAATAATTCAACAATAGCAGTGTTTTGGCGACAGAAGTTACACACTGGACAGTTCATATTCATTGATATTTTGGTGTCTCTGGCACTTCTGAATGGGTTGTTTAGAGGTTGGAAAACCATTGTGCTTTTCACTTACTTGGATCACAGTGGTATACCTCGGGCTTTCAACCCCTGCTGCATCTCCCCTATTGGCAATATGTTGCCATGACAACCACAGAGAGACCAGCTGACCCTTGCTTTGGCAGGAGTAGCCTTCCTGCTGTGCTGATACACACAGGCACACTCACATGTGGGAAGACACACTTCGACATGCAAAGCACAGATCCTGACATTCCTTGACAAGTGCACACACACGCACCCAGCACTCATCCATGTCACACCACCACCCAGGTGGGTGTTTTCTCACTTGTGCCATGTCCACAAGCTATTGGGCTTTGTGATTGGTTCCTCTCCTCCAGATGCTTTGCCCATTGGTTCTAGGCTGTTGTAGACTGTCTCTGAGGAAATATTGTGCTTTTAACTTTGCTTTTTTTGTCTATGCAATATCCCTCGTTTCAAATGTACAGTAATTCCCAAATAAATGTAATAATAAATGTACAGTTTGTAAATGTTAACTCAGCCAGAAATGGCGCACAATGGTTTCTGTAAGCCTTTTTTTTTTTTACCCCGCTGCATATTTATAGAACTCGTATTGCAAGAATTAATCCTCTTACTCTCTCAAACTGCTAGGGTGGACTCCATATTCCACTTTTTTTTTGAGCTGCATGCAAGTGTGCATGTGCACAGTATGTAAATGTGTATTTATAAGCACATCTGTACGAGCAGGATTCAATGTCAAATTCCTCTACATCAGCCCTAAGTGTGTTGACAATATCTCTAGAGCTGTTTGAGTAAGAATTGCATTGAAATGCTCTGTGATCGTCCCTGCTCTGTGCGCCAATGGTTTTATGTCGTACTTTAAATTTGTAGGCAATTTGGATGGTCATTTTGTTTCCACGGCTCTATTACTGTGGCCCGTATAAACACCTAAAAACGCACTAAACAAACATTGATCACTAAATGGTTGACGGGCATGCTCGTCGTTGGTTCACTTTGTGAAACAAATTATTTTCATTGCTTGTAGCAGCCTCCTAAAACTATCTGCCTCACTTCCTGACTGTGCACTGTATGCAAAATTAATGCGGTATGATAGAACACAGTCAGTGCACATGTATTATGAAAATAGTTTCCATGCACAACTGAGTGTAGGTGAACGTTGAGGTCACCGTGTGTTACAGTTCATAGCTTGCTGTGTGTATATATTCAGTGTTTTTAAAACTACTTTTGAGGAGATAAATAACCACAATGTTTTTTACTGCAAGTCAAGCAGACTCCTCTGTGTCTAATCTCTTAATTCTACTGGATGTCAAGAAAAACTGCCACCTCTTCCTCTCATTGTTTGCTGTTTATCCCTGCCCTTTGCCTCCCGTTCCTTTTGTTTCTCTTTTAGCCTCTGTATGTCCCCCCCACTTCTATTGCTGCTTATCCTTCACTAAAACATCTCTCCTCCTACACTTGGCTGCCTTCTTCTTCCCAATCTTCACTGGATTGCTCCACTTTGATCCTGTTACTGTTGTTTTTGTTTCCCCCCCACCCGCACACCTTTTCACTTTTTATAATTTCACGTTCTTCCCCCACCTCTGCCGCTTATCTCTAAAAAAAATCTTTCTCCCAAATTTGTCAAACCAATTTTCTACTTCTTGTCCCCCCTCCACAGGGATGTGAGGCGTTTGGTGGTGGCCATGTCAAGAGCCAGACTGGGTCTGTACATCTTTGCCCGAGTAGCACTGTTCCAAAACTGCTTTGAACTGACTCCAGCCTTCAACCAGCTCACTGCCAGACCCCTGCAGCTGCATATCAGACCACACGAGTACTACGGCCAGGAAAAGCCCGTACGTAAATACTCATGCATGCTCATGCCTGTTTGCTAAAGCACAATATTTTGAACTGAGCTTATAAAATTGTTGCCCTCTTCAGCATCCCCCACCTCCCCCCATGCCACTGCTGACACACACCCCTGACTGTCTAATCCAGCCTCTATATTCTGAATGGAATCTTCATTCCTCTTGGTTCTCTAAATCTTACTACAGCTTTAGCCACAGGCCCTGGTCTCTTAACATCATTCTACACAAGCCTTCTACAGGCATGGGAAACACAGACTCAGCTATAATTAACCTCCAAATGTCAGAAGGCAAAACAACTCTCCCAAATCCCACCAGGCTACTATAAGACGGCTGTTGTCTGGACTTTGTGTTTCACTGACTGGCATGTGTGGCAACAGAGGGGTCAAAAATACCCCAGTAGCCTGTGACACTTCCTCCGACACTGGACTGTTCATTCCCATGAGGGACAGCTGTTTTGGGCACACACACACACATGTGGCCCCCTCTATCAGTGAAACCCCTGCTGCTTCCATGAAGATGCAGATCAAAATTGTGTCTGGTATCACTGGAGCCGACCTGTCACGAGGTACTTAACAGCGCTGATTCAGGGGCAGTTACAAAAATAAAGGATAAAGCGTTCTCCATATTCGACACACACATTTACAGCACTATTAGGGAGTACAGGACAGATGGTAAAACAAGATGTCTAATCACATTCACGCAGTGATGTTGTTGTTAATGACGCCAATAACGTCACACCCAGTTAAGTTTTACGGCACTGGAGCCATTAATGCACTCAAACTGACATTGTGTCCACGGGGCCTCTGTGAGCATCGCCCCCTTTATTCAGGAGGTAACAACCCAGAATGAATATTCTTCACGCCTTCCTTTCTTATTTAGGTTGAATGATTCTACATACTAGTGCTGGGCGGTATACCGGTTCTTCCCCTCAGCTTCTTGCAGTCTTTCTGTTACTCACCCTTTATTTGGTTTGTTTCTGCCTCTCAGAGAGATGCCTCAGGGCAGCCTGACCAAATTCTCAAGAACATGCCAGAGATGGCCAACCTGGTGTACAATATGTACATGCACATGATCCAGACATCCCAGAAGCACAGACAGGTAAGAATAACTTTGAATTTTAAGTGTCAAAGATGGGATATAGTTCTATAATGGTCAAAACAACCGTCAGTACAATACAGTGCTGTGTCATGGTAATATCTATAAAAACTGTTATATTAACTGTTCCTCTCTCTCCCTGGTCTCTGTCTTGGTAATTTGTAAGCGAACTGTTGGAGCTGTACATGTGGAGAAGACTAACACTTGTATGAATACATTTCCCTTTCCCCGTGTAGCAGCAACAGCAGTCGATGGCTTTGCCTCCGCAACAAACAAAGACAGCTGCTGCAGTCGAGAAGGCACCAGCGAGTTCCGAGGACCAGCAGGAAGAAACACCCATGGAGCAGGAAAAGCCAGAAGGAGAGGCGGCGAGCTCTGAGCCAAAGTCTGAGGACACCAGTCAGAAGGAGGAAAATACTCCGAGCCACGCGAAGATGCCGGAGCATCCCGGACGAGACAGTGACAGCGAAGAAGAGGAGGGTGGCGAAGATCAGGAGAAGTAAAGAATCTTCATATGGGACTGCTGTTTAAATTTAACATGCCTCAGCTATTGAAGGGACCAGGGACTGTCCTAAAGACAAGAGGTAGTGATTCTGAATTTTTCTAGTGTCAGAAGCTAATGATGTCTCATTTTCTACAACATTCAGTTTTGTATTAAAAAAAAAAAATGAAAAACCTTCATTGTCCGTGACATGTTTTTAAGAACATTTGCACCTTGAGGTCTCTAATCTTCAGACCTCACACACTTACAGACAAACACAGTGTAAAAGTTGATATGATATGTATAAGCCATGTTAAATTGCTGTCATGACACTTCTATCCATTTATCTGTTTCCCTTCTCTGATTAAAACACAACTCAGATCTGATTGGCTAGGCCTATTCCCGCTGCACAAGCTGCGACTAAGCTGCAATTGTAGGTCAGTCACTTCACTCAAGGGCCCGTGTGCATGCTGGGGGATTTCAACATGCCCTCTGGATGTACACAGTCGCTCAACTTGCAAGCCTTAAAATCTTCTGCCATTCATATCCTTTGAGTGGCACAGTAACATCACAGCGCTCCACACAGCAGCTCGTATCAGCCGGATGACTGGGTCGAGCTTTGATGGCTAGATTAAAATAAAGAAAGGTCATTCAGAAGCCAAGTTCCACACAGGACTAGACTTTGTAATTTTAATCTAAATCCACCCAAAAGTCGAGAGGTTAACGCAGGCCACAGCCCTGCAGGCAAAAACACAGACGGGAAATGTATTCATTATCATGCACCAGAGGTTGATTGTTACATCATACCTCAGGCAAGCTGAGCAAACGGGTCAGCTGCACAGCTGCTCTCGCCCGGCCCGGTCTAAAGACCTGATGGAAAACCATGTGTTGATGGATGTGGAGAGACACATTTTCTGCATTCAGTCAAGTGTGGTGGAGCCCTGTTCTGTCTAACCCGCTCTCTCCCCCACCCTCACCCACTCTGAAATCTTCTGACAGCACGGTACGGTGGGTCGAGCCTCGCACGAGTATTTTGTAGAAAGCGACGTCTCTGTTAACCGAGGAGAGGATTAGAATGAAAGGTCAGATTAGGGAGATAATCTGTCAGTTGAGGCTGCACCAGTGAGTCACTGACAAATGTTTTAGGGCAGGGAGCCCACAAGACTGACTCATGTTCTGCATCACATGATCCTTATCTATGTCATAATCTTTGACCGTTCACGCAACAGACGTGTAAGAGTAGCTAGAAAGTTTGTTTTTCCCACTTTACATTGTCCGACAACTCGTGACACGGAGCATGCCGTTTCACGAGTCACATGAATATCTGCCTTGTTTAACAACATCCTTCCTCTCTTGAGCCTTGCACTCACTAACTTTGTTTTCCTCGCTTCGACAATTTGGCTGCCAGTTGTTAACCTTGCAGCAAATTAGATCTAACTGGTGGGAAGTGGCCACGGTTCTCTGGACGTCTCGCACAGGAACAGGGGCATCGCAAGAAAATAGCTCCCAAGCGAGGAGGAGAGCAGGAGCTGTCTCACACCAGAACCTTTCCTCTGCTGAAGGTGAACATGTCTTTTATAGTCACACGACAGGTATTGATTAGGTTAATGGTTACTTGAATCTCACAGGGACTAACAGCATGCAGAATAACTGTAGGACTTGTTACTTCATTAACATGTTTGCAGCTTTTAACGTTTGGTTTTGAAATGAGTTTATAATGGAAAATGCCTTTTGTTCATGTGTTAATTAAAGGAGCTGACAACTGGGATGTTAGGGAAGTAGTGATTGTTTCATGTGAGTTTTTAATGTCATTCTACTCTTAAAATGTTTGCATGTTAGCGGCTGACATGTTTGATTTCAAGGGCTTTTCCTAAAATCATGGGGTTTACCATGTGACGTGCTCATGTTGAATGTGTCATTTGTTGCCCAATCCTCCACGACGGTTAGGACACAACAGGAAATTACACACATAACGTCTAGAGCAGTAGCAGTAGTGAGTAAGTCGTTCCTCAAGAAGACACGCGTGACCATTTTAACTAAGTTAATATTGTCCACTGTATGTTATAATATCCACTGTATGTCTATTTCTATCTATACTACGCATACAATCATCTACCGAGTATTCTCACGTTGCATAGCAATCCAATTAGCAGTTGTTCATCACGGATAATACAATACGTGTGTTTTATTCCTTAAAATAGCAGCACATGATAATTCTGTCCGCCGTTCATTATCTGTGTTGACAGATAAAGTAATGCTCATTATGATCTCAGCCAACCTCAGCTATTAGTGGGTGACTCAGGTGCCAGCGCTGGTCTTCAACACTATGTAGAAATGGGAGCCCCTGCGCGGTTGTTATTGCTCGAGGGTTGCCAGCTTATCATGCTTTGTTAAGACCGCTCTCTAATCCTGACGAGCACATTCAGATCACCGACAGGACACATTTCAATCTGATAATCTGTCACCGAACAGGCATGTCTGCTGACGAGAGCACAATCGGATGCTGCAAAGTGCAACTATTGGAACTTCAGTGTGTAACTTTAGGGGATTGTTGTTGTTGTTGTTAATTATTATTATGTCTTTATAAAGAGAAATAATGCATTATTTGTACGCTGTGTCCCTCATCTGAAAACGGGCTTTGTCAAGCAGTACTAGACCAGACAGAGGGAGAATGTGTGTGTATACAGCAGCAGAGCAGGGGCCAAAGTGGGAAAAGAAGCCTTTACCTCATTGAACTGCTGAACAACCGGCAACGTTTGTGTAGTTGAATTCCCTTGTTTGTGTTTTCATTCGTACTCCGGCCTGTTTGCAGAGTGCTGTTTTGATGTCGCCTCCATCTGCCCATTTTGTGCTACAAAGAAATGACAATGACAATGAGTCAGAATTGTGTGAACTAATTTGACAGTACAGTTCACAAACAGGGACTTAATCCCTTTGAGTGAAATCTCTAACATCCTGTTTTTCTTTAAGTCCAGAATGGCCTCGTGTATCTGGTGCATCGTCTGGCTGCTGATTCTGCTGTGCTTTGGCTGGCCACTCAGCATCACCTTAGGTGGTCTCTATGGCCTCATTACCCCGCTCACCACCTGCCTGGGCCTGGACCGGCTCTCTGATCTGCTTCTGGAAGGAGCCAACCTGGGCCGAACCTGTGCCAATAACATGAAACATGGCAAGCCGCTGTGTTAACATCTGCCCCGAGTGACCGGGAGCGAGCGACGCACGACGGCCAAAGGCAAGATGGGTTCTTTTTCTACACAGGAAATGCTTCACTTTGTGGAGAACTGTTCACGTCTGTTAGTTTGTTTGTGTGGAAACCTCCTGAGGTCGTTGGCAATCACTGAGAATTTATGTAACATAAAGGTCTGGAAAATGGATTCCTCTCTTCTGTTAACATGTAATTAACCGTGGATTTCACATTTTTTATGGCTTTGTTTGGAGGGAAATAGGTTCGCGTCATTTGCGATGACCCTGCGCGGAGAAGATAAGAACGGAAATCGCAGTTTAACAATGAAAATGCTTAGACTTGTAAATGACTGTATGGGAACTTATAATGCGATTAAACCTGCTTTGAACTTGCCCTCTGTGTTTGTTAACTGCCCGTGTTTGTTGAATGCACTCAGTGTCTGGTTGGAGGATACATGCTGAGGAATTTTTAGGAAGGTCAAGGTAAACATTATAAATACTACATTGAGAAGTACAGATATTAGAAAGATTTCAGGTTTTATTCAGTAATGTTGTTTTGTCTGCTTCTATCTCATCTGAGTCAGAGGAGGTTGTAGTAAATTCACATTACACTTGGTTTTAAAGACTTCAGGTTGAGCCACTTTTAGACTAAACATGGTAAACGACCACCAAGTAGAGTCGAAAAATGTTCGATTCCTTCTGTCAGCACCTTCTGTCAGAAAATGTGTTTTTTAACTTGGGTAAAGTGCAAGAGTAACACAAGTTTGTCACATTATACCTACATTTACTGCCCAGAAGCTCAAAGAAAATTGTTTCTTTACCCGTTATGAACATTTCCTCTTTTTTTTTTCCCTCTTCTTCCACCCATGGACTGGAAACCTCAATATCAAACATCATAATGTGCTAAAAATCTCTGAAAAAGTGGTTCAGTGACAACACCCTGAGGAAAAGGTGAAAAATGCTAAGTCAAGAGCGGAGAACTGTGTCTGTGTGCTGAGTAGAATTCACCCGGGACACTTTATTATACTGGATAATGTGCTTTCTGTGCCCTAAGGTTTGCTTTTAAATAGCACATTTACATTCACATTATATTATAATGTATAACGTATACAGAGTGTTTCTTTAAAATGTGATTAAATGTAAGTTATGAAAGAATTACAATTATTTAGGTGCACACTATTATGGTATGTAGTATCTCAGTATCCCTGAGAGTCAACCCTGTTAACTTTGAGCCTAACACGATATTATATTGTTCTGCAATGATTTTTTTCAGGCCTGAGGTAACGCTGTTGGTGAGTGTTAATTGTTTTTGTTGTTTTTTACTTCAAAAAATGTCTTCTAAGCTTCTTTTCATATTTTAATGTCTGCCCTTTTATTTACTTCCTACTGTGTCGTGGAGAATAATCTGTGCCTCAAGTGTCAGTGTAACAGTCCACTTCAGTCATTATGTCCATCTTCCTCTTATTTAATGGCTCTTCTTCCTCTGCATTTCATTACAGAACAGGTTTGTGTGCACATTTGACATATAAAACACTTGCAGTTTATAAAATAAGACAACCTTTCTTTTAAAAATGCTTCGTATGAAGGGCAGATGAGGTTACTGGCACACGGTGGAAGCACGTTGCACAAAAAGCAACGTATTTCCAGTTATAAATGTGCTATTTGCTCTAGATATTACATTTATTTGAAAATAGGCAAGATGATGAGAAAAGCTAAAGCCTGTTTAACTGAACTCCTTGGGTTGTGAGTGGCACCGTGCAAAAATAGCACAGGATTCAAGATTTACTAAAATCTGGGTATAGCTCTCCTCGATTCTGCAGCTTGTTCACATTCGATTCATGAATATTTCATGAATATTTTCCCTCTTCTATTAAAAACCAGTTGGCAAATGTTCAAATGTCATACGAGACCTGATTTTTATTTATTTTTGGCTTGCCCACAACTGCTCCCAAACATCCAGGGGGTATGAGGCAAAACACATAATCCACAGATTTTAATTCAACTGTTCCTGGGTTTTTTTAGGCAACGGGCCTTACAGCGAGAGAGAGAGAGAGAGAGAGACAGACAAGATTAGAGAGAGACAGACAGATTAGAGAGAGACAGAGAGAGAGGTAGCTGGTAGATTTTTCAGTGTGACTGAGATTGGTTGAGGTAAAAAACCCACCTCCTCGTGGCTGCAAACAGATCTACGAGGCGAGCAGCGAGGAAGAGAGGGAACAAGTGTCGTCCTCCACACTCAATCAACCACATTCTGCTCTGTAATCTCACGCACACGTGTGCATGCAAACACAAGAGGTGAAGTGGAAACACTGCTAAATGGCTAGGTAAGGAAATCTCAAGTGTTAAATCTCAGGTGTTAAATTGGACACTTCTTCTCCTGTGTCCACAAGAGCAAGAGCTTCTCCTGGCATGTGGTTTACTAATGAGGTGATTAGGGGACTTTTTTTTTTATGAAGTATAGAGTTGGAAAGTTTTGCAGTTTCAGTTTCATTTTAATGAGGTAAGAGTGAAAACACCACCAAGCTCCTCTCCACTGGGTTTTAGCAGCATTTCAAGAATTAAAAACACAGACATCAGTGTTTTACAAGCTGCTCTCACTCACTGTTCAGAATTTGAATCACAAACACATCCTTAGATTTGATATTCAACTTAATAAATGACAGTCCTTTGCAGGATTTTATATTTTGAATGAGCATTTGGAACTTGAAGATGAATAAATATGTAAAAATGCATACCATGGCATTTGTTTGAAAGGGCATTTTCCACCATTTGAATCCATTTTTGTGTTGTGTTTGCTAAACATTTTAGAATAAATCTATTATACACCTGTAAGTATTTACTCTCTAACTGTGATCATTTGGTCCGTTTGTAATTCTTATTTTGTCTGGCTCTTGTTTACAGATTTAAAAAAAAAAACACCAAAACATTTTAGGAGAGTGAGACTGGTTCACTGATACTGAATGAGCAGATGTATTCTTGTATTGTTATTGTAGTGCAGCCTCAGTGCTGGTGATCTGCGCTCCTGTAAAGAAACCAGCTAACTTACAGTAAGACTTAAACACGAGCCAACAGCTTGTCACTCAGTATTCAGAGCCTGGTCCAGAAAAGGGACACCCAGAGTTCACTGAGCAATATGCTTCATGTCTTCTCTCTGCTGTGACCTTTAAATGGCCCCCGACACTAGAACACAGATAAATCCGTCATGATGCAAAGAACAAAAGTGCTTTCAGACCATTTGTATTGAGCGAGCTTTTGATGAGCAGCTCAAACGCCGCGATGCAGCGTGGGGGACATTCCTGTATATGTGCACATTTATTGATTTAGGCACAAAACCTTGGCTGCATGAGGCAAATGACTTCCCCCTCAGGGTTGTTTAAAGGGTTTGTACTCTGTTTATGATGTGAAATTCCCATAGAAAATCAATATGTTTTTTGTTCGGGACACTTTTGTCCTTATTACCTTATCTCTGCTGCGGAGTAATGAGGCGGATCTCCTGAGGGGTTGCTAGCGGGGGCCATAATGATTTAGTCTCAATAGCAACAGCTAAAGTGAGAGGTGCACTATGGGACTTTGAGCAGCCTTCAAGTGTCTCTGTGTCTAATCCAGGCACTGGCATCAGCCTTTTCTTGGTCAACAAATGTTTTACTGTTTACAAATATAATTATATATGACCCACATTCTTCCCCTAACTGTGGTGGTCCTAGCGGAGAATAAACATAAAGATGTAATATGATGGCACAAGGTCAGTTTTTTTTCCCTCTGGATCATTTCGACATTTCCATTGCTGGACTCAGGTTATATGTAAAGATGCTGTTAAAATGTAATATAGACGCTCACATACTTCTTCCTCCCGCTGTATCTCAGGTCTCCACAGGTCGACTTAACTAAACTCGGGTCGTAAAACATTAGCATTCGCTGAATACTGGGGTAAAAGGATGTTCAAAGCAGACCGCAGCCCTCGCGTTCATTACATAAGACCAAAACAAAGAGTCACACTGCAGTGAAGGGTTAGGGCTCGGGGTCGGGTGACAGCAGCATATGATTCACGGCTCGCTGTGCCCTTTTGTCTTGTCCTTCTCGTGGTGGGACCGTCCACTGCTCTCAGCCAATGTTATTTTACCGCCTTCAGAGCTTTTTCTCTCTTTGTCTCTTCCAAGTAAACCGGCAATGTCGCTTCCCATGTCGACTCTGCTCAGTGCAGGAATGAAGAAGGAATGCGGCACTTGTCACAACAAGGGATGTTCCCTTTGCTTTATAGTTCAGATGTCGGGGAAAAAACAAATTCTATCAACATTGTGTGTGATTTACACTAAAGAATAGATTACCATGACTTTTAAAAATATAATAATTTAACTTTAGTGAACGGACCTTTGATAGTATATGTAGGCCAAAGTCGTTGTGCATTATGTGTTGGAAATCAAATTTCATCATTGAAAAACTGTTTTCCTGAGCTGTAACTACATTTTTTTGTTAGGATTTCGCTCGAACTGATCAATAAGTTAGAAAATACTGTATGCAAATGCCAAAAACCAAAAGAGCCTAAATTTTTTTATCTTTTGAAAACTATTAATTTGCAGACACAGCATGTTGCGTGGCCAGAACATCAATAACTTTAAAGAAAATCTCATTACAATAATGAAAACTCATTGATTTTATGGAAATAGCTTGCATTAATGCATCGGCAAACATATCTTCTCATCTGCCATATGGTGAGCCTAGAAACAAGCCACCATGTTACAACGGAATGTACAGGGTCTATATGAAATCGTAAAGACTTTTAGACTCTTCTGATTTGTTGAGACGAATCAGTTTTGTGGAGTTTGGAGTCAAACGGCTGCAGATGTGGAACACAGCTGTCTACTCATTTGGAACTGTAGAGCTCCATGTGTCCTGCCAGACTATGTATCATGAGACAATTATAGTTATCTAGATATTTATTAATTGTTAAAATGTGTTTTGTTTTTCAAGTAATTAGGAGAAAGACGTGTGTCTTTGTTTTAAATCTTATTCTATTGTTTGAGGTTATTTTCCTGATATCGATAGTCATTATCTTGGTATTACTCACCAGTATTCTGGTCATTTATTGACAGTTTAAAGGCAGCCTGTTATTGTCTCTTTGCTCTCTCTGCTGTCCTCCCTACATGGACAGCAGGCACACATGTCCACACGGGAGTTCCCTCTCCTTGTCATGCCATTCATGGAGTGGCTGTTGTCAACGGAGCAGTGGGATACCAAATATGGAGACGGGGTCTCACTGCTCAGCCCCATCTCTCATACACTTGTCTGGGTATAAATTGGAGCATCATGACAGTTCAGCACCCCCTGGTTCACACACTCAACATCCAAAGCCTGGTGCTGATCTGGTGAGTATCTACATGGGCTGCCTGAAGGAGGACTAAATAAGAGCCAAACAGTGGATTTATCTATCACAAAGGGATGGAAACAGGATTTTTAACCTGAATGAAAGTGACTTTCATCTTTCACTAACCAATATCATCATCATCTAACTGAAACGGATCATCTCACCATATTGGCCTGTGCTCCACTATTTTTTGTTTTTCATTTGTGGATGTGGGATATTGTTTTCACAGCATTAACGACAGTGACCTGCAGCCAAGACACTGTGAAAAACACTAATCCAATTATGAAGCAAACTTATTTTGTTCTTATTGTGTGAGCATACATTAACTCATCGCAATTCCCTGGATAGATTGGTCACAAAAAACGACCTTGTGTTTGTTGTTTATTGTGTCGGTCTGTGAGGACAGAACGATGTCTTCAATCACCCAGTTCAAACAAAACAGGGAGTTTTTCATGATTGGATCTAATAGTCCCACGGTGCGCGTGTGTGCACATGCGCCACCGTGTGTTACAGAGCTGATACCATGTGTGACGACGAGGAAACTACCGCGCTTGTGTGCGACAACGGCTCCGGCCTGGTGAAGGCTGGGTTCGCCGGAGATGACGCACCCCGCGCCGTGTTTCCTTCCATCGTGGGTCGCCCCCGTCACCAGGTAAAGTAAACTCTTTAAATCTTCCACAAAATATAAAGATAAATCTATGGCTTCGGGCGCATCGTCTGTGCGTAATTGCGCATGAGCGTTTACGCATCCGTTTTTGAACTGATCCCTGGACATCCACAAAGTTTACGTCTGGATGAACGAGTTATAATAATCCGCAGTTATCTGTCATCACATCATTGATACCTAGTCCTTGCTTTTATCAGGGCGTCATGGTCGGTATGGGCCAAAAAGACTCGTACGTCGGCGACGAGGCTCAGAGCAAAAGAGGCATCCTGACCCTGAAATACCCCATCGAGCACGGCATCATCACCAACTGGGACGACATGGAGAAGATTTGGCACCACTCGTTCTACAACGAGCTGCGCGTGGCTCCGGAGGAGCACCCCACTCTGCTGACAGAGGCTCCCCTCAACCCAAAGGCCAACAGAGAGAAGATGACCCAGATCATGTTTGAGACTTTCAACGTTCCCGCCATGTACGTGGCCATCCAAGCCGTGCTGTCTCTGTATGCGTCTGGACGCACCACAGGTATGATGACACCGTCACCACCAGGCGTCAGTGAGATTGTGTTACATGAGTTCATGCATGGAAGTGAATTACGTCTCTATGTATTTATCATTAGGTATCGTCCTGGATTCCGGCGATGGTGTGACCCACAACGTGCCCATCTATGAGGGTTACGCTCTTCCTCACGCCATCATGCGTCTGGATTTGGCCGGTCGGGACTTGACAGATTACCTCATGAAGATCCTGACCGAACGTGGCTACTCTTTTGTCACAACCGGTGAGTGAGGAGGACTGAGCGCGTCCACAGTGACACAGTAATAAAACAAAATGATAAACATCTCACAGAACAAACAACAACAACAACAAAACAGAAGTGTCTTGACATTCGAATCACCTAAAACTTTATAGAATAGTAATACGCGAACAATTTTGTAATATCGAAGAAATATTATACTAAAACCATCTAATTTCTAATGCAATATCCAGTTTGGTAATACAAATGCTAATATTGCAGTAAAGGGGAGATGATATCACAGTAATACCATGTTGCTTCCAAATTAACATCCAGGTAATAGCTTGGTAATGAGAATTACTGCAGGTTATACCTTCATTGTCTAACATCAAAGTTGTGAATCAAATTGATGAATCCTCCATTATGTCCAACACACATTTCCCCTGTTATTACCTGGCTATTACATAACTATTAAAATACAATGGTATATGAACCAATATAATATTCAGCTTCTATATCAGTCCGATACTGATCACGGAAAATTAAAAACACAAAATTATGTAAATATCATATACATTCTACATTATACACAGCCTCTAAAGACAGGTGTGACCATGTGACATCATGTGACCAGAGTGTGAGTTAGGAATGCACACTGTTCACAACAATCAAGCTATAATCCATATTATTATGATACAGTTATATTAAGTGTAACCATAAATGCCACCATGCGAATGAAGCACATTTGAGTAATTTTACGCAAACCTGATTCCTTCCAGCCGAGCGTGAGATCGTGCGTGACATCAAGGAGAAGCTGTGCTACGTGGCTCTGGACTTTGAGAACGAGATGGCCACCGCCGCTTCCTCCTCCTCCCTGGAGAAGAGCTACGAGCTGCCCGACGGTCAGGTCATCACCATCGGCAATGAGCGTTTCCGCTGCCCGGAGACCTTGTTCCAGCCGTCATTTATTGGTGCGTAAAGACGCAAATCCTAATTGTGGGGAAGAGGTTTTTTTTCCACCGCACTAAACGTATCCAGTAGGTTTAAGTGTATTTGGTTGAGAGTATTAGACTTTGAGCATGACATGGTTGTTGGTGCCAAACCTGGAGATCAGGATCTGGCATTTTCACAAGCAAACATCTGAATGGTTTCCAGAGAAGGGAAACGGTTATCTTGAAAATGTCTTGTTAATGCCAGATGAACATGACCTGACTGCTTTGAAATGACATAAAGGCAACAGTGGCTCGAGTAACCCTTCGTTACAACCCGAGTATGTAGAAGTGGTGGAACCTGGAGTGCATGGTTTACTTAAAATAGAGAGTGTTTATCGCTCACATTAGCGGTTGGCTGCCAAGGCAATATCGTTAAGTGGAGGTCACAGTTCATCCACCTCATATTCACCACTTCATAACCGATAAATAGACATGAGTCATTTAAAGCATGGGCTCGTTGTTGACGTTTTGCGCCGCGGAGAGCGCAACTGCTGCGGGAGCTGTCCGTTTCAGCACCTGTTGGCGCAGCTGGCGGCGGCAGTGAGGACTCGGTGAGCCTCACTGACTTGGCCTCTGTTTTTGCACAGGCATGGAGTCTGCAGGCATTCACGAAACCACTTACAACAGCATCATGAAGTGCGACATTGACATCCGCAAGGACCTGTACGCCAACAACGTCATGTCAGGCGGCACCACCATGTACCCCGGTATTGCTGACCGCATGCAGAAAGAGATCACCGCTCTGGCCCCCAGCACCATGAAGATTAAGGTAACTTTGACTCACTATTTAATTACTGTAACCGTCAGAGGTCCACAGTTAATTAACATATTGTATGTGTTTGTGTCTTAGATCATCGCACCCCCGGAGAGGAAATACTCGGTATGGATCGGCGGCTCCATTCTCGCCTCTCTGTCCACCTTTCAGCAAATGTGGATCAGCAAACAGGAGTATGACGAGGCTGGACCCTCCATCGTCCACAGGAAGTGCTTCTAAGCACCAGAATGACTCTCTCTCCTCACTCTCCTGTCACCGCTGCTCCCTTCTGTGCCAAATTCCCATTTTTTTTCTATTCGTACACACCGTCGTCAAATATTTGTTTACGCTTAAATGTATAGGTTTATAAATAAATGACAATCGGGACATCCAACACGTCTGTCTTGATTTCCTTCTCAAACTCCCGTCCTCCCTCATAGTTAAAGGTTATGAACGATTTTGAATTAGAGAATATTACAGTGAGTGGAGATGAGAAGCCGTGCACCTCAGGAGAAATTAACCGCACAAAATCATGGAAGGAAAACACTACGCTGCTGTCACGTGACCACTAATCCCCGTTTCCTGGTTTCACATAATGTCAAACCACACAGTGTAACCCAACGTCAGTGTACATACACAATGCAACGCCATAAATTGATCAAATCTCAGGGTAATATTCAGGGCGGGGTTACATTTTGTTTCTATTTTTAAACCTCCACACACACACACACAGAGCGAGAGAGAGAGAAAGAAAGAGAGAGAGAGAGAGCAGGCAAGCAGGCTGCCTTGTAAAGCGATTAGCAACTCGCATGGTACTTTCACTCTGTCACTGTATACAGAGCATCATCTTTGCTCGAGGTGGAAACAACAGCTCTGGCAGGCGGGCCTGCAGCCTGCAGCCTGCAACATGGTGACGGAAACCCACCAGGCCATCCGCTCCAAGAAAGGGAGATTTGGTGATTTTTTTTTTACATGTATATAAATCTGTATAATCCAGTGATTATATATGTTTCATTATAACTCCCGTCTCCATATAAATAAGTCTAACTCACTTGCAAACAAAGGGAACCACACTGACCCTGTGCTCAGGACACGGCATGTAGGCTGTTCCTAAATGTAGCGCATCATGTAATTCAGATGCTTAGTGAGTCGAGTGTCACTTCAGGTTAGATCTCTTATAAGAGTCTGGACGCAGTGTCCACTGAATGGCGCACGCTTTACACCAAAAACCAGAAGCACTGGTTCTCCTGGCTGCGCTCCATCGACCTGTCTGTGCGCCTGTGACGTATGGGGAGGGGGGAGGGGGGGAGACTACTTAAAGGCGGATTAACGCTGGGAAGACATTAAATCCAACCTCCCTCCATCCAACAGCAGCGCGCAGCCCATCAACCTGATCTGAAGATCGAAAATAGGAGGGCTTACGGTAATCAGCCCTTCAGACTCCCATGACAAGGAAGAGTGTGGCAACGTCGTGGGCGCGCTCATCGTGGCACACACAGCAGGACGTTCAGCGGCGCTGCGCGCTCAGAACATAACCAAACAGAGAGCGCGCAGAGACACGGAGAGAAGCGGGAACGGCAGCAGCAGCATCCCGTGACGGATGCATTTTTTTATCTAAAACCGGACTCTTTGAAGATTGACAGAAGAACAAGAGGCAGAGAGAAGCGGGAAAGAACGGGAAATAACGCGCCTTTTTTTGGAGGGATTTGAACAGAGTGCCGTTGTGCCCTAGTCTTCTCCGGATGCTCAGAAATGGGGGAATGGACTATACTAGAGAGGCTCCTGGAGGCTGCTGTTCAGCAGCACTCTACTATGATAGGAAGGTAAGATGATCAGCAGAAACCAAGAACAACAGAAGAATCGCAGCAGCCTCCAGGATCGTCTTTAGCATGGTCCCTAGTCCCCCGTTTCTGTCTTGTGACTCCAGGATCGTCTTTAGCATGGTGCCTAATCCTTCGTGGTGTCTGTGTTGTGGATTTTTTCTGTCTTGTTTCACAGAATCCCTGTTTTTGTCGAGACAGCTAAGTAGAACCATCTGTCTCCTTTTTTCTCCCATGCAGAACCTGGGAAGACGCTGCTGAAGTGTAAACGAAAACTACACTAAAATCCATGTGTCATTTCATGTCTTCATTCATTGTCCATTTGGTGTTTGGTGGTGAGTTTGAGTGGTGGTTGTGCAGCCACGGGTGGCAAAGAAAGAGATTGAGCGAGAGTCGGCGTTCTCACCTTTTTTTCATTATACGCTCGCACAGGTGCAATCAAAGCAACGCCGATTGCTAATGCATGTCATTACATCCATTAAATTATACACAACACATTTAAAAAAAAAAAAAAAGAAAACACAAAACCACCGGCATATTCATGACAAAAGAACCACATTTTGTGGCGGGACGCACATTCTGTGGCATCCTGTGAAGAGCGTCCGGTTTCAGCACTGGACAGCTCCCCAAATCCCGCACAACACAATTGGACTGAGCGCGTCAGCCTCCGAGGCAGCGGCGCACACCTCAAACCACATCCTCTGTTATCAGTTATTTACACGTATTTTCACATGTGTTTGTTTGTGTCCTTGCTTCTTCTGCTTCTTTTGTAGGATCCTACTAACAGTGGTGGTCATCTTCCGGATTCTAATCGTAGCAATAGTTGGCGAGACTGTCTATGATGACGAGCAGACCATGTTTGTTTGTAACACCTTACAACCGGGCTGCAACCAGGCGTGCTATGACAAGGCGTTCCCCATTTCACACATCAGATATTGGGTTTTTCAGATCATCATGGTGTGCACGCCGAGCCTCTGCTTCATCACATACTCGGTGCACCAGTCGGCCAAGCAGAAGGAGCGGCGCTACTCGACAGTGTATCTGACGCTAGATAAGGATCAAGACTCCCTGAAGCGAGACGAGAGCAAAAAGATAAAGAACACCATTGTTAATGGAGTACTTCAAAACACGGAGAACTCCACCAAAGAAGCCGAGCCGGACTGTTTAGAAGTCAAAGAGATCCCTAATTCAGCCATGAGAACTACAAAGTCCAAAATGAGGCGACAGGAGGGCATCTCCAGGTTTTACATCATCCAGGTGGTTTTCAGAAACGCGCTGGAGATTGGCTTTTTGGTGGGCCAGTATTTCTTGTACGGATTCAACGTCCCGTCGGTGTACGAGTGTGACCGCTACCCCTGCATCAAAGATGTCGAGTGCTACGTCTCCAGACCCACGGAGAAGACCGTGTTCCTGGTCTTCATGTTCGCGGTCAGTGGCTTTTGTGTGGTGCTGAACCTGGCAGAACTCAATCACTTGGGCTGGAGGAAAATCAAAACGGCCGTGCGAGGCGTGCAGGCTCGACGGAAGTCCATTTATGAGATCAGAAACAAGGACTTGCCGAGGATGAGTGTGCCTAATTTTGGACGCACTCAGTCCAGTGACTCTGCTTATGTGTAACAAACACCCGGGGTGAAGGGTGTGAAAAAAATAAACATGTAAAAAGGGGGGGGGGAAGCATATGATGGACATGATGGACAGCTCCGCACGCCTAATTCGTGTCATGACTTAAAGAGTGGGCAGATTTTTTTTTTTTTTTGATTTTTTTAATTTTAATTTATTGGTCTTTTAAGGATTTCATGGCAAGCGTGGGAGTACACGTGTGTTTCCTTATGTATTATTGCACTGATGCAACTTTTTAGTAGCGTTTATACTCTGTATAAGATGCGACAAATGAAGAAGAAGACCGTGTTAACGTGTTCACATATTTACTCTGTGTGGGCTGTTCTGCTGTGGGCTACTTGAAGAGAGTAAAAAATGCAAAAATTGCACTAAAGGGTGAACAGTGCTGGGAGAGCCTGACCTTATCCAAAACGTGCTTCTAACCTGACGGTGTTTGCTTTTCCACCTGTTTCTGGCACCAACCTAATTAAATGGCACCATACACACACAAGGAGGTGGTTCAAGGAGAACTCTATCATCCAGATTTATATATATATATGCATATCTATATATAAATCCTTACTGACTATGGTTCCACCAGTGTAATTCATGTTTTTTCTTTTTCTTTGTTGCCTGTGTTGCACCACTGACCTTAACATATGTAACCATTCCATTGCTTTATAGCTGACTTGCAAAACAGTATCTGGTGAATTTGCTGCAAACGCTAACGTCTGTGACTTCCTTAATTTATAACACACACCAAAGCGCCCACTGCTTTTATTTGTGAAGTGTTTTCTTGCTATTGTGTAATCAAGTGCCATACTTGTAGATAAACATAATATATATGTATACATATAAATATATAAATATATAATAATCATCATGAAAGCTGATTCCCTGCTTGGATTATGCTAAATGCCGCCCAATTGTTTTTCTCTTTTTTTTTTTTTTTTTTTTTTAATTTGCTTTAAATGTATTTGTTGTGATTTAAATGAGAGATTGAAAAAAAAACAAAAAAACAAGAAAAAAACCCCAGCTACAGTTCTCTCTGTTTCATTTTGCAAATGACTGGAAAAAGAAATGAAGTGCTAGTCTTTTTTTATATACAAGAAGGAAATGACTCTCCCCAATCAAAGCTGATCAAAACAGAAAAATAGCACAAATTGACATTTTTATCAAGACTGGGCAATAAAAAAAAAAAAAATCTGCTCTGGTGCTACAGTTTTTCATAGAATGGTTTTAAATGTAACCGAAACAGAAAAAAAAAATAAAACATCCTTTTTTTTCTGTGTAAAAATAAAAGTGGGATTCATGTACACCAGAAACGTGTGAGGTGCAGTACTTTGGATCTGCTTCTCCGGCTTGTGCTGACTGACTTATCATCACACAGATACACTGTATATATAAATATATATCCAGTGGAAATTTTGCCTTGGTGCAGTGAAGATCTTGGCCCCACCCACTCTGAATTAAAAAAAAAAGAAAAAAAGAAACCTACTGCAGGACACACCTTGTACAGGATCTCATCACTCTGCAATGTGTTGCAATCCTGATCCTGCCTCCATGAGACACATCAATACTTATGCACCATAACTGAGTGACCTGAGGGAACACTTAGTCTATATATGGTTTATGCATCAAACCCTCATGCAGCCCACAGCTCTGAGAGTGAGCTTCACATCCAACGGGTCTCACTACAGACTTAGTTTGTGACTTTTAATCATGATTCTGAAAAGTGTCCCACTCCTCCGTCCTCCATGTCTTTGAGATGGAGATGACTTTTCTTGAAGGTCAGAAAGACAACAAACGTGTAGAAGGTGCAGAAAAATATGGCCACAGCGTGAGGGAGAGAGAGAGAGAGCGAGGGAGAGAGAGGGAGAGACAGAGGCCACTAGAAATGAAATACCCCGAAAGATAAAAATGAGATATTAGCAGCTGACCATTGCAGGTGATCTGGGAAGGGTTTGGTCTGTGCCAGGATGACTCTGCAAAGCCAGGAGAAATCGAAGAGCAGCAGCACCGGGCGCATCCATCTCCAACTCAGCAGGGACCCAAGATTTCTCCCTAAGTCATGAACTTGAAAAAAGGAAAACAGAAGAAAGAGAAACCATCTGTCAGCTTCTCTCCAGTGCACTGCAGTGAGCACGCCTTTGTGCATCTTTGTCTTGCTCTCCTTTTTCTCTCTTGCTCATCCCTTGTCGCTTGTTTCTCAGGCTCCATATATACAAAACCCTTCTGCAGATAAGAAAATATCTTAATATCTACTATATATTTACAATTCAGTGATTTAATTTGTTGGCACTTTGGTAGTTTTATTTTCATTCAACGTATGACTGGCATCATTATTGGAGTAGATCCCAACGTAATTATACTGTATATGCAATACTGTGATCATGCACGGACATCATGAGTGAGCAGAGATTGCACTGTACCTGTGAGTCTGCGTTTTACATTCTAGTCATGACAGTGAGGTTACAGGCCACACGGAGAGCACAGGTGGTTCAGATTTAAGACAATGTCGATTCACTGTACATAGAGGAATAGAGATAGAACACACCAAGGCTGCACACAAGCTTGTTGAAAAATAGTCAGAAACATGACAGTACACCTCGAGTTACTGCAGGTGCACAGGTTGAAGACAGGGATCTACAGACGCTCTCTAATATGAGTCAACAAAGACAAAGAGACATCCTTATACTGCAGGAGAGCATGTGCTGTGGGAGAGAGTGGTTCTCTCGTGACAAACAGCTTTTTGATGAGAAGCGAAGGCCCTTTTCGTCATTATTCAACCTTCCCTTTAAAAGAGAAAAGTGGAAAAGCTATGCAGATTAAATTGTCGGGGTGTTCTTAACCAATTAATTTATTTTATTTTGAAAGAATTCTAATTCCTCCTGTGACAAGTGAAATATAACTGTACATGTGTGCTCCATGTAATGAATTAGTCACGACAGACAGATCACAAAGAGTTTAGCTGTGTGGATTCCTCTGTTTGCACCAGAATCAGCTGAGCAACATTTATTTTGAGTCGACGTCTGGCTAGTGAAGGTTCAAAGAGACTGCATAGTATTTTATGTCTGTACCTTAGGCCACAGTACAGTTATACCTTTTAACATTTTTATCTAAAGCACAGTACTATAAAAAGTCTGTGTAAATGTTAAACATTTTCTCACTTATGAGAATGATGAGCCTGGGTCTGTATTATGCTTACACAGACATTTATATTTCGCATTATTATTATTTATTGAGCTCCAGGTCTGAATCTGAGTGGATGAGACGATGTTTTTTTCAGTTTGGATAAACAGATCCACTTATTCCTCATTTGTTTTTTTCATGAGAACGAGACAGGGAAGTGACTTTAAAATGATATGGATATTTTACGCACTATTTTCTTATTTTACATCAATATCATCCTCTTTCTCAAAAGATTGTATGTTTTATTAAAATGACAAACTTGAATAGAAATAAAACTAATAAAGAGAATAAAAATAGAGTAAATCCCTTCAGTAAACACTCCCGGTTTCTTTGAGCGTGCTCCGCTCTGAGGCCTTTTCAGAAAATGTGAGAGATTAAAGCAGACAATTCACCTGGGAGTAAATCTTGTGACCACGACTGCCCTCAAACAAGCATGTCCTCTCATTTCTCCCCCTCAAAGAGAAATCTGGCTGCAGGATAGACATGCTTTAACTTTGCCTTTTGTGCAGATTACTGCATGAAAGACGGGGAGCAAACAGTGAATGCAGGTCTTTTTGATCCGCTCAAGCAGAGGCAATGAAATTAGCGTTGTTACCGCAGCATATGAGCACGGCAAGGCATGGCATAGGAAGATATGGCAGAAACAAACTACACTTGATGTTTGCATCCATGCAAAGGGAAGCCGCAGTAACACATTTACACTGTTTCTAACTTTCCCTCTGCCATGGGGAGCAAAGGCTCAGTTCTCCTGCCACAATCATTCCCCTCCCTCCTCACTGCTTTACTTTGTAGCTATTCACAGAATCAAAACACCAAACTTTAATTTTGTGATATGTCCTTTGTTTTTTTTTGTCTTTAAACTTATTTTAATGCAATCTTCAAAATACAAGGACAAAAGGATGGAGAGTGTTTGCCACAGTCTGAACAGAGGGATTTGTTTGGCTGGCTGGTTTGGTTGATGGTGGGATAATATTGGTGGAAAATAAGCGCAGACAAAATATACCTGACAGCAGATTAATTTCTCATCCATTTTTGATGTGACCTTGGGATTAAGAACATTAGCGGATTATACACAGATTTGCCCACCAGAGGTTCATAGTGGGACAGGCAGCACCTGTGTGAGGACACAATGCACCCAAATACAAAAGTGATGTTGTCCCACTTTGTTTAGGTCAGGTGAAACTCAAAGTAGACAAATACAACTTTAAGACAGAAACCAGATAACTTTTCTCATTTGCATTTTACTATATAGGATGCAAACCTATAGGAAACAGCAACTTTTTGCAATACTGCACCAACTTTCTCTGGCGAGGTTGTTTGTCATTAATGCAAAGCAGACAGTGCCAGGTCACACTGCAGCAAAAACAAGCCCCAAACAGCTTCCTGCTTATCACATCTTTAATTTTCCTTCAGGTGACAGCTCAATCTGACACATATTGCTTTGTTCTAACTTTCTACACTCACACACCTCCTCTACATTTCCTAATAGCTTGTACTACACGAAATACATCGACCCTGATAAATGTTTAGGTTCCGCGCCATTACACAGCCAATAAAAATCAGTGACTGGCAAGTCTTGAGTCGGACACAAAGGTGTTTGCCAAGGCAGCTGAACTTGCTGTGGGAGGCATGAAATAGCAAGTGCTCAGAAAGATGGAAGACAGAGTGGTATAGAGAAATTAATTTAAAACTACCCACAATAAAATGCAATCACACACAGAGAGGGATATGAATCACTATATGTATATATTACAGAGGCACATGGGGATAGAAGATAATCTTGTTAGATGCGTGGCAGCAGAATAAAATCACCACCTTTTAGCTTGTCTTCTTTGCTGCCAGAAGAGGAATCTGCTATTAGAAAACTTTAATGAAATGCAAACAAAGAGAAAAGAGAGGACAGGAACTTATACAAGTTTAGTATGTCTACCAAAATCGCACCAATATGTTATAGTTTAGTATGTTGTCCAAAATCATCAAAAGTCATAGTTTAGAATGTCGTCAAAAATTACTCAAAAAACGTCAAAGTATAGTATGTCGTCCAAAATTAGTCAAAAACATCAAAGTATAGTATGTCGTCCAAAATGAGTCAAAAATGTCATAGTATAGTATGTCGTCCAAAATCACCAAAAAAAGTCATAGTATAGTATGTCGTCCAAAATGACTCAAAAATGTTATAGTATAGTATATCGTCCCAAATGACTCAAAAATGTTATAGTATAGTATATCGTCCAAAATCACTCAAAATTGTCATAGTATAGTATGTCGTCCAAAATGAGTCAAAAAAGTCAGAGTATAGTATGTCGTCCAAAATCACCA